>NW_028277167.1:15345166-15648833 GCF_051122295.1 Plectrocnemia conspersa
GATTGTAAATATTTTAAGCTCAGCGGGCCAGGAAGCAAAATTAAAATGAGCTTTATCATTTCTCTCAAATATTCAAATGTATTGCAAAAGGCGTTACGTGGGCACTGAAGATGCTGTCAAATTTAAAGTGCATAACGTCACGGTGAAATACAAAGCAATAGGAGCGCCTTATAAGGTGATACCTAGCTAGCTCCTTAGCTCGACGGTTGGCCGCTCTATTATAGCACATACTTTGATTTTTTTATATGTCAAATCTAACAATTACTTGCAGGCCGGATTAAAATAAGCAGAGGGCTTGATTTGGCCGTAATTTTCTGACCTCTGCCATAGACAGTGAATATATTAAAAAATATCTAATTTAATTTGGCCTTCTTTTTCGTATTTTAAATATTCCTATCCTAAGTGCATGTAAACGCAGGACAAATACCCCCTGGATAGATATATCTCCCATCAAAACTCCCCTGGACATTAACCCCCTGTACAAATAATCCCCTGTGCAAATAACCCCCTGACAAATAGCCCCCTGAAAATTAACCCCCCGTGTAAATAACCCCCCTGACGATTAACCCCCGCCACGTATAGAGATAAGTATTTTATATAAGTTGTTATTATTTATAATAAATGGTCATTATTTTAATAAAATAATGTTAAATACGAATAATCAGTATCAATACTAATTTATTTCATTCAGCAAAATACAGAATTTTTAAAATATCAATAAAACTAACACATTTACGAAGAAAATATACGTATTGTATATTTTGTACCGGTGACCGGTGCGAGAAAAATTGTTATAAAGAGTATTAAAAAAAAATAAAAAATATTATTAGGCTAGATACATATGTATGTATAATACAGCTAAACTTTGGTAATGGCGTCAGTATATGTTTTATTAAGTATAATAGAGCGTCACGAGACGTGTTAAGTAATATCTGTATTATCTTTATACGTGGCGGGAGTTAATTGTCAGGGGGATTATTTGCATGGTGGGTTAATTGTCAGGGGTTATTTGCACGGGGGGTCAATGTCCAGGGGGGTTTTGACGGGGGGTTATTGTCCAAGGGGTATATTTCCAGGCGGTTAGTGTCCTAGAACCATATTTTCTAATCTAGATTCTCCTTTATATATGGACCTTCGCTTTACTTTATTTGGAATCTCATTATCGGCAACAAAAGTGTTAAATTTTGCTTTTAAAAATCATTGGTTATATCGTCAAAATGTATCCTTTTGCTTAAAACATATGTGCTGATGTGCATATTGTTTGTGTTTTATTTATTGTAAGGTGCATAACAATTTTTCGTATTAAATGTGTTTTTAAACGTTATTATATGTTGATATATGTTTTATTTAACTAACAGTATATTTTTTTTATTTTTTATAATACGTTTATTGTAATCTGATTTTCTAAAAAGTCTAAAACTTGTTAATGGGAATATATTAACTATTTACCAAGAAAAAACAACAATTAAAAAAACTAAAAACTAAGGTTTTACTAAGAAAAAAAAACTACAAGTAAAAAACTTGTGCTCTTTGTAATTTTAATCTTGATTAAATTTTATTGTAACCATTATTTTTTTGTATGAACGCAAATTGTTGATCGATGTTATGAGCGCTAAACGCTATAGAACGAGCGCGATGCGCAAGATAATAAGCGCATTGCGCAAGATAATAAACGATAGGTGCAAAAAAAATACAATCAGTCCAATATTTTAATTATTCAGAATTCATATGACATCTAGCTATTTACAAATTTCTTAATGGTTATAAACCCCTGCCGCTACAACACTCAGCTGTTTTTTAAATAATTAATTTATTTGTTTGGCCGCGCATTTGATTGCGATGGACGAAAAATCATCTAAAAACATCATTACATTT
The DNA here is from genome assembly GCF_051122295.1 of Plectrocnemia conspersa. NCBI lineage: Eukaryota > Metazoa > Arthropoda > Insecta > Trichoptera > Polycentropodidae > Plectrocnemia > Plectrocnemia conspersa. Next base: position 15,347,042 of record NW_028277167.1, read on the forward strand.
ACCTTCCTATACTATGTATACCTAATACTATGTAATTTTTTTTTTTTGTGAATAGTAAGTTCAATTCTTCGTGAACACATTTTAATAAATTATTCTTTTCTAAGTTTCATAGTTATCGTTTTACAAGTTATTTAAAAAAGTACAATATAAAAAGTTATTTTCCGATTAAAGTATTAAAATTATAATATATTTTAAATATTTAATTAATTTTTTTTTAACTAAAATACTGACAAACTATCAATCTTTCGCTGTATTAATTTTAATTTGTAAAAAGATTAATCAAAACATGTTTTATTTCATTTTTACTTCCAAAAATTGAACATAAAAAAAGTCTCGAAATTAAATACGAGCTGGCGCTACCCCAACCAAAAAAAAAATACGAGTGCAAAGGGTTAATATATAAACCTACAATTTAATATATAAACATACATTTTAAATATATGAAGATACGATTTTACATATAGTTAATTTAATAATATTAAATCATTGTTAAATTTTAGTGAAAAAAAAAACATTATTTTCAATACTTTTTATATGCATAAATGTAAACTAGTCACCCAAAAATTAAACCATATACCAAAATACTGATTTAGCTCTAAGTAATTTTCACATTTACAATAGACACGTTGATATGGTTACAGAATTAGCTCAAATCTGGAGAATACGCTGAATTCCAAATTAGTAATTAGACACCGTTGCAAAATATTTTCTGAAATCATATTTTATGCGAAATATTATAATTATGCATTAAAAAGTATTACAAAACTGTTATAAAATTTGTTCTTTCATTTTCTGCTCAGTGTTGCCATATAGAGACTTACCAGTCCAGGGCAAAAGCAGTAAAATCGTGCCGTCATCATGATGAGATGCGATATCTGTCATCAATATGTGAGATGCGATATCTATCTGTACTAATTCTTCCACTTATTTTCCCCTAAGAGATGAGTTGGCTTAGTTTGTATTTTGGACTTAACCTAATAATAGTTCTAAAACTCTAATTAGTTTTAGAACTTTCGTTAGGTAAGGTTTGGGTTTGAACAGCTGGTTTGAACTGTTAAATTTAGGTTCATAGACATTTTAGAGCGGAATATTAACGCGTATCAGTTAAGTTATATTTTTGCTAGTAGAAATATATATCTACTGGGGAAAATGTATTTAGACTATACTAGTGAAAAATAACTTTACCAAAAAATATACATTCACTGTGACATTTATACATCGGATGTAAGTAAATAATGATGAGTATGTAAATATATGTATATATTACTACATATAGAAAAGTTGAAATCATATAATTTTACTGGGACCTGCCAGATAATTTATATTTTTACCGGTAAAAATATGTATCTACTGGTGAAAATGTATTTCGATATGATTTTACTGAAATGACATATTTTAAAAAATATTTTCAAATGTAAAGAAATAAAACTTAGCGATGATTATAAAAAAATGTATCGTGAAATCGTAAAGTGATTGTGGATTGGGAATTGGTTCTAATAATTTAAAATTATATTACACAAATTAATGGTATTTAATTTTAATTCCATCAGTAAATAAAATCGAAAATATTTTTTTTAGTACCGTTAACCTTTAAACAATAAAAATTAATCATTGAAATATTTACGTGTGTACGTCTTATTTCTGTCCTTACATTATACTTTCAGTGACGTTATATTTCCAATATTGCATGGTTTATTAAAAATACCATTTTATCAAACACAACCTCTGGCCATAAAGCGATATCTTGAGAAAAATCCAATCGTATTTCATTGTTGCCTTCTATCTCATCTACTTTCCGTCTGTTTTTTTTAATTTTTCAGCCCCAAATGCGTATGTTCGCTTCATGGCTTATAATATTGGAAATTATATACCGATCCCCCGTGTCTGAATAATTATTCCGCCCGTATATAGTAATTGCAATATTGAAATCACAAAGTATTTTAAAATTTTTAATGTCATAGTGATTTTTTTTTAAAAAAGCATTATTGAATTTTACTTTATGATTAATGTTTTAATTTACACAAATATTATTATGATAGAAAATACATAGCTTTGCAAAAAAAATCTGCACGTAACTTTCATAACTGATTTAAATCAAAGATTTTCAACCTTCGTTTTGAGAACTTAAAATTTTTCGTCACCGAATGAAGACGAAAGCCGTGCATTTGCATGCATTCTCAGAAATACGTATGCACGTGCGTGCATAAACGCCCAATTTACTTTTATTATCGTCTGCAATATTTAGAGAAAAAACATGCTCAGGGCCAAAAATAAGTGCAAATATAGAGCTTCTCGGAAATGTGATGCACTTAGTAAAGTAACCAACGCTTTTATGAAAATGAACGCTTTTTTTTACGTAAAGTGATTTACTTTCATGGTGTATTGGATTACAATATAAAAAATATAATAATTCATTCGGAAAATAATTTTCGAAAACACTGAGGCGTGCACCTCCCCCGCCTGTACGCTAACCGACCCCTGGATATATGTATGATTTGATATCTCTAGAGATAAATTAAAAAGATTTATTTGAATATAATTTATTGCAGAGATAAATCGATTGTTTCATATTAGATAATAATTTATAATGCAAGTGTAGTGTGCAGTGGCGTAGCAATGGGGGGGCGGAGGGGGCGGGCCGCCCCGGGCGGCACTTGCTTGGGGGCGGCATATTTGCGATGGGATCCTCTAGTGTGGTTCTTAACCCTGAATGCACTAAAACATATACAAATCCACAAATAACAAGAGCTCAATAATAATAAATTTATTATATTAAGAAAAGTTGATTTTATGACCCTGCAAAAAAATGTATGGGGGGGGGCGGCAATTTTAGGGATCGCCCTGGGCGGCACATACCCTAGCTACGCCACTGGTAGTGTGTAAATAATGTAAATGTGAATGATTTTGGAATTCTTAAAGAAAAAAGAAACAAAGAGCATAATATTAAATCGTTTATTATAAATGATTAATACTAGTTATTCATAAAACAGTTTTTAATACGATATTTGAGTTGAAAATATGAAAGGACGATTTATTTGTCTTTGCGATACAGTAAAATCTAAATGTGGAATACGAGTAAGAATCGATCGAAATTTACTCCAAGACTTTGTTTTATTTCTTGCAGATAATACTAATAGTAACGAAGCGAAATATTTATTATATAAATTGTCTTTGGCTAGATTATAAATATCTAAAGGATTCGAAACTTCATTAGTTAATGCCCACTTTTCCAAATCTATTGCGACGTTCATGCAATCCGCCGGAGTTAACTAAAAATATGATATAAAATAATTAACATATAAATATTTTATGTGTATTGTAACACATTATTATATTTACCTTATTACAAATATTTTTAATTTCTACAACTTGTTCTGTCGTCAATCTCACTGTCTTCCGCTTTTCTTGACTCAACCAACCGTAGTCCTGTTTCGATTCAATATATTTAAGCTTCAAGTCGAGTGTTTTCATATTCATCAGTCTTTGTATCTAAAGATAATTTTTATTTAATTTAAATATTGGGTTAATTTGTTTGTAAATTCATTAAAAACTGTATATTTACTAAAATAACTAATTCTTTAACGTGCGAATTTCCTTCGACAATAAACATTGTGGCTGTTATCTTATGTCCTGTTGGTTCAGTAGTCAATAATATACTGACTAAACTTAATTAACCACACTCTAATATCACTCTTGAATTAATTCATTGTGATGACGCAGTGTGTGAGTTTAGTTTGTTTACCGGAATAATAATGAGACATTATCGCTTTTGTGGGTATCGCACGTTTCTAGATTATTGAAACGTTAAGGTTTTCCTACTATTGTTATAAATTAAATTATAATTCTAATTAAAATATAACCGCAAATGAGGCGTTTTATAATAATTTATAAATATGATAAGATACAAGTACTTTATTAATCATTAAAAGGGAATGAACTCATGTTCTAAAAAAGTATTTTATAATGCATTTTCACAAAATTTAATTTTTGGATGTGTTCTCATTATGTTTAACAATGAAACTAAATTAACTGGATTTGCTTTGATTTGAAAAAAGCAAAATGAAAAAGAGTCATTATAAATAATTTACTTATCACTTGCTAAAATTAATTGGAATGAATCGATATAACTTTTCTTATGATACCTTTTAATTTATTAGCACTAAAAAAATGTGAGTTTAGTGCAGTTTAAAAATACGATAATTATTGCTCTATGGTTTTGCATTAATAAAATGTGTTATTTAGGTATGCATCTTTATGGTATATAATTTTTATTCAATAAATGGCATTTATAACACACGCTTCATTATTTTTATTTATCTTTGATATGTTTTTGGGAACGTAGTTTTAATAGTTAAATTTAAACCAGTGGTTATATTCAGCCGTACTGTTTGTTAAAGGCGATATTTAATTTTAAAATAATGCCTGGTAATATAATAATAATCACATACACGAATAAACAAAGTGTAAAATTGTTGAGATAGAAAGAATTTTAATTTCGGTTGTCGGAAAATATTGCTTTAATAAAAAATATTTACATTAAAATCATATCGGATTTTGCACAGACGGTGTCAGACTATGACGAAAAATGTCTGGAGTTTCAGCTAAATTGAAGGGAAATATCCAGGTGTTGGCATTTGGTTAGCTCAGCGATTCCCAACTTGTGTTACACTGTTTTGACGCTACCTACAAATATATATTTATAAATGTGGGATTGAATAACAATATAATAAAATTTAAAACCGAGCGTTCCCACTGTGACGATTTTATTGCTTGACGTGAATTTTTGACTTCTGAGAAGTGATAATTGTTTTCGCACTCTCCTATTGACCAAAACTAGGTTTGAATATACTTTGACCAATGCTCTCATATTATAAGTCAGTGGTAACGTCGGTAAGAACAGCTACTATATTTTTAAAACAATAATATCGTAGTACAGACAAACTATGGAGCAATATGCGATATGCGACATCTGTCTTTAGTACTTCTGAGTTGGCTAAGTTTTTATTTTGAACTTGACTTATTGAAAGTTCTAAAACTATAATTAGTTTTATAACTTTCATTAGGACAAGTTGTGTTTGATAAATTCGTGTAGATTATGTTTAGGTTTAAACAGAAAATGGTCGTTCCACAACTCAAATTGAGTCTCATAGAAATTTTAGAACAGCGTATAATTTCACTAGCGCCTATCAGTTAAATTATATTTTCGGCAGTAGAAATATATATATCAACTGGTTAAAATATATTTGGACTTCACTAGTGAAAATATAACTTCACTGAAAAATACACATGCACTGTAATATTTGTACATCGCATGTAAATAAATAATGATGTATATATTACTATGTACAGAAAAGTTAAAATTATTCAATTTTATTATTATTTTCACTAGTAAAAATATATTTATCGGTAAAATGTATTCAGATGTGATTTAACTGAAATGACATAATTCAAAAATATTTTTGGAATAGATTCGAGATTTTATTTAAGGGTTTTTTTAATTTTTCCAATAACAAATTTATTTTACAATATTATTTTTGAAATAATCTGAAAGAAATATTTTATCTTCACTAACACTATTAAAATTTTTACTATCTAAATTATATTGTAGAGACTTAAATAAATGATAATCTGATGCTCCTATATCGAGATAATATGGAGGGTGAGCAACAGTTTTTCATCCGATATCATTTATTTTTTCTCGCGTGAGTCTCGCAATATAAGGCAGGCGCGTCGCCTTGTTCTCGTCGCTTAGTGCGTGTGGAACCCACACGCTTATCTGTTAACTCCTGAATCGACAGCTCTGTATTGGCTTCAATTTATGCAGCTATATAGTCAACATCGAGGATTTTTGGTGTCCTGCATCTAGGCTTGTTTTCTAAACAAAAAATTCTAGATTTAAAAAATTTGAATCATTTTTAAATGGTTCAAATTTTAAACTATTAATATTTTCATAAAATTCCCTTTTTAAAATATAAGAAATAAATATTTTAACAAAGCAAAATGCAATTGTTATGCGTAGAAAAGTTATAAAGATTGTACTTTACTTAATTCTGTGCTATGATGAGTCAGGGGAGAAATACTAGTATATTGAAACCGTCAACCGCAATACTCTAAAATATTAGCAAAGTTGTATTAGACAGGACATGAAATTTATTTAAAGCAAATATTGTTGAATTCTATATTTTTTTATTATTTAAAAAACACCTATATCTTCACATATTAATATGTTCTCAAATAACTCAAGTTATTAGGTATATACTGAAATCACTAAAAGATTAGAACTCGATGTGTAGTGCTAAGACTAAAAAATTGAAATTATGCCAGCTTTAATATATTTACTTAAATCAAAATCATTTATTTATTAACATTAACCCTTTGAAAAAATTAGCTTTATTAAATTCCATAATAAAAGGAATTTGAATTCTTTATATAGTATTTTAATTTAATATTGGAATTTTAATTTAATATTGGAATGCATTAACATGAAGCAAAATATATTATTTATACAAAAAACATAATTTTTAATTTCACGGTAATATTAAATTTTAAATTACATTAATGATCTTATCTATAGAATAAAACAAAAAATACATGTGTCTGACTGTTTCTCTGTCTGTCACAAGAAATTTGCACGTGTCATTCTGGCAGTCATTTTCGTGTCAACTGTGTTATTTTTAACTTTTAAGTTACAAGTTGAAAGTTATGCAGTTGGTTTGTTAATAAGATCTTAAAATTACACCTAATAATTTAATTATTAACAAAATTTAGTTTTTAATCAAAAAGTCACAAAAAAATTTTTTTTTACTTAAGCAGAATTTATTAAGTTTTACTAAATAGTAATAGTAAAATTTCAACATTATAAAATAGGTACTATATCGTTTATAAATAATAAGCATAAAACATGAGCAAGATGAGATATTTGTGTACATCTTATTATTATTTAAAAAATTCTAATATAAAAGAGTTAATTCAATAGAAGTCAAAAATTGTTATATCGCATTATAAATAATAGTTAAAACCAAAACCTCACGTCGATAAGCGATTAAAAGAAAGTTTACCACTGCCAAAAGCAAAGTATGATATGAACATTATCCACAGCGAATGGCATTAAAAATTAGTAGCACAGGTCCAATTGCTAAGATGACTGACAAATGTTATCCAGTTGAGTTCTTAAATGCCTTGAATCGAAAAACAGCACAAACCTAAGCTCAAGGTTGGTAGCTCTATTATGCTGTTGATGAATTTTGCTCTACCAAAATAGTGCAATAGAACTCGATTATTTGTGAAAACATTTAATACGTGTATATCTGTTTGAGGCAACAGATCTTCGTTTTTCTCCGAGTGGTTTGAATTACTTATCTGCTTAACTTAAGAAATAGTTGAATGCTTCTCTCAAAAAAAATACAATTTATTTTAAAATATTTATTGTCCGTTTCACAACAGTATCATGTTTATATATTTTACATTTATGTCCTTATTATCTATTTATAAGTTTAACATACAATATGTTAAATAATAACAATAATTTAAAAAATAGTATTTAAAAACGGAATCATGATTATTTAATTAAATTTTAATAAAGAAGATTTTTCTGATAATTTGTTAACTTGATAGAAATATTAAAAATTGAACATAAATAATATTTTTATAACAACATACTAATTACTATTTTATTAAATAATTGCTATTGCACGTTTACACATTTTTATATATATTTTACATATCCAAATGAAAATTAAAATATATATTTTATGATTATTACTTATTTTATTTTATGCGATATTATTTTATATAAATTATATTATGACACATATGCGAACAGATGTGTGATATGACGTGATATTTTCTTTTCACATATAATATGATTTTATTATATTATATTAAAATTATGATATACATTAACTACTGTTTTGGAAGACGATAGTGATATTGTTTTTCAACGTATATTCTTGGTTGTTCCTAATCCTAATTTTACGAATGGTTTATCGTGCATTTTCAAAAACAAAATGGTTATGGTTGTTTTTTTTAATGCATAACAAACCATCGAATCGATCGATTGAAAATAAGTTTAAAAAAATGTTCAATTAAAATACAAATAAATAAATTAGGCCGCGCATAGCAAATAAGCTTATGAATGATGTTGGAAAAATTAAGCCATCAAAGGAGCCAAATCACAATTACAAGCTGCGCCACCATCGCCATTGCGACATTGATAGTTGCACCATTGCACCCAAACATCCTGGTTCGAGTTATAGTTATTTGAGTTGTCCATAAGAGCAATATTACTTTTGAAATTATTCTCAGAACATTCGGGACATCCCTTCAACCGGTAAAATCCATTTTGGCAAAATGTTTCGCATACAGCGTCCCATTTCACTGCAGTTGTATTCTCTGTTTTTTTGCATCCGCACATGGGTTGACCTTTGATTGATAAAAAATATATATTATACACATTGTAAAAATATTTAAGCAAAAAATATATATAAATACCTAGGCTATTATCGCACAACACTTTGCAGACTTCATATCTTGGAACTCCGTTAGTCGCTGAGGTATCTTCAGTCGATTTATTCTTGGTGGCATCGATGATCAACTCCAAAAACTTGCTAGGCATTAAATTGCTGCAGAATTGTCCACAAGGCTGGCCTCCGAAACCTGATTGAAAAAATATATTAAAAAATTGCACTGGATCGATTTAGATGAGAGATTCTGATGATTACTTTCATCCTACGAATTTACACTCACCATATAAATATGTTGATTGTATAAATTAAATAAATACTTTGAAATGAAAATATCTTGCAAAATAGAATAATAAAAAATAAAAATAATTCCGACCGGCGCGGCAGAGGTCCGCGCAGCGCCGCTGCCGGTCGTCAAATGAAGTTTTGGGGGTTGTGGGCGGATGGGGGTTGTTATGAGCCACTCGCACTTCTTGTAACATCCCTGCCTCGTACTTGAACGCCACCACCGTCTCGTCGTCCTTTTCCGACAGAGGCGGAGTCTCGAGCGGCTCGTTGCTCATTGGCTGGCAGAAAGATCCGGAAAAGCTCACGGCTGCGATTACAGTCAAAGCGCACACAAAATTCATCTTCTGTAAAAATAATAAATATTTTTAATTAAAATATATATATGATAGCATCATAAATGGATCTTAGATCGATAGGAATTTGGAATGATTTTTTCTGGGCTCGAAAATCATTTTGCCTATTTAATAAGTATAAATGTTTACTTTTACAAGATATTTAAAAAAATAGTAATAATATCTAATTGAGATATGATATATAATATATTTAATATAATATATTAGTTAAATATATCTCGATTAAGTAAACGTAGGTATTTGTCGCGAACGATTTACATTGATAAAATAATTTTTATTTTTCTACATAATCCAGCATTTCAAGGAACAAGCGATAAAAATGGTTGGTTTTTGAAAAAAATTATAAAACCCGTTTCCTCTAATCAATTTATTAAATCGTAAAAATGAGTTTGAAATTAAAAAAATATTTTATTAAACTTAATTTTAATAAAAATTATATATCATTTGGCATATACTGCCTTAGCCATAATAATAGGGCACCCCTTAAAACGGTGTGTAACTCTTTACAAGTGCATAGTCTGACCGAAATATTTCATCAGGTAGTTTTAACCGTAATTCTGAGAACTATACAAAGGAATTTGTCACATTCAATTGCTCACTTAAGTTGTAAAAAAGGATTGCAGGTCTAATTGCTCAGGTTAGGTTTGGGTTTGAACAGCAAATAGACGTTTCGCAACTGTCAAATTGCGTTTTATAGACATTTTAGCGCAGCATATAATTTCACTAGCGCTTATCAGTTAAATACTATTTTCACTAGTAGAAATTGAAATCTACTGGTTAAATGTATTTGAGCTTCACTAGTGAAAAAATATATTGAAAAGTATAGGATGGTGACGACTAGTCTATCGGTTTTTAATTTGTACAGTTTAGACAGTTTTTTGGAAGCCCTGATTTTGAATTCACTAGTGAAAATAGTATAACTTCACCAAAAAATACAAATTCACTTTAAAATTATATATATTGCATGTAAATAAATAATGATAAGTATGTAAATGTATACATTACTACTTATGGAAAAATTGAAATCGTATAATTTTACTAGCAACTTCCAGATAAATTATATTTCTACTAGTAAAAATATATAAATCTACCGATGAAAATGTATTTCAATATCAGTTGCTGAAATGACATATATTAAAAAAAATGGCATAGATTCGTAAGTGTTTTTATTAAGATTCATAGGATTTAATTAAATGATATGCATTTTTTTGGCCAAATTCAAGGGGGGGCAAATGCCCCACCTGCCATTTCCTCAAATGATGTCACTGAATATACCATTAGGGCTTTTCAGTTTGTAAATTAAAATGTTAATAATTACCTTTAAAAATCGCTTTGATTGGGACAAGTACATAAGCTTTTGCAACCAATTTTATGTTGTTATTTTGTTTGTCGTTAATGAAACCTATTGTTGTAAAAGATTCAGAGAGGGTCTAAAAATATGTAAAAGTCTTCAATGAGACTCAGCTTCTCTTCTCAGCTTACAATATCAAAGTCTATAAAAATCAGAAGATTAAAGGTAATAGTTTATAAGCTTTACGTAACTTCGCCCCTTATTTTTAGAACAAAATATTGCCCCTTTCCGTGATTTCATAAAATTATTCAGGCACAATTTCCTTCGGAAATTTATAATATGATAATAATAAGATTTATTTATAAAGGAATTTGTTTTTAATACGATGGAATTCCAGCAGCACAAAGTTTTATCGATGAAAGAACTACTCGAGGTTATATTTCACCACAAAACGTGGTTAATATTTTGGTTTAGTAGCAGCTAATGCATAAAATCCTTGTTCGTATAAATAGAACGTTACGAATTATTAAAGCAGATTGCTTGAAAGTCTTTATATTTATTTGTAGTTACATAAATATCAGAATTAAATGTTTTTTGTCAAGATTAAAATATGTTTGTAATTCGAAAATCGATTGTTACAAAAGTTGTTTTTGTCATAAGTCCTGGTAATTTTAACTATAATGGTGATTTGCTACAATATAATAATTTTTAAAGATCGATATGTTATATTAAATATAATATAATGATCATGTAATGTCATTGAGTCTCTACCATAAATGAAATCTTCAGAATATTGTGCTATATTTTAATGTTACAATAATCACACTTTATTCACAGCATATGTATGATGATTAAATTTGTTTATTTTTGTCGATATATAATAGATTTGTAAAATTTGGTATGAATGCAATTACCAAAGTAGATGTTCGAATATTTAGGAGATAATTTAAATAAGCCAGTGCTTACTCAATCAATAAGTAAAAATCCCCATAAATAAAAAGTATTCCTAAAATATGATAAAACTTCTAAGCAATGAAAAGAGATTAATACAAAATATTGCTTGTAGAGATATCATTTTTTAACGATATAAAGATGAAAATTTAAATTATTAATAATTCAATTAAATTCAATAAATCTTTAAACTCTAAAAAAAGTATTTATATATTTGAAGCTTAATTGATTTTTTGTTATTTTGCCAGGTATTTCAATTTAAAAAATATAGTATAGATTTAGTAAGAGCTATCTATCAAAGCATACATTTTTTTATATTTATTACTAATTTAGATAATTAATTAAGGGCTTTATTAAAAATAAGCAATACTTGAATGTATGTAAATGTATATAAATGTCAGTAATATATGTATCGATTTCCATAAATTTACTTATGCAAATCATTTGCAAATATAATTCACGAATTAGAAGCTACAAGTTATTCGGTTGAGGTCATACATTTTCTGAACTAAGTGGATTATACAATCGCAAACTAATCCTCAAAGATTATAGCTCCATTATATTGCTAATGAATTTAACGAAAATGAGGCAACGATCTTTACCGAAACATTTAAAGGCGAGAATATGTTTGTTCATCCTACAGAACTCAATTGCTTTCTAACGATCTACCTTTTCCCATTAAGCGAAAACAATTTACAATTCGCCTTGCTGTAGCCATGAGATTAATAAAGACTCAATAACATATATCAATATTAGCAGTCTATTAACCAATGGTTTATGTCGGTGATTAAGACCTGTAAGACCTAGATTCCATTCGATATCACAGATTAGATATTCCTAATCACACATATCAATATCGTGTTGAAAAATTAAAATATAATTTATCATAGTGACATATATTAATTGTGGAATGTAATAATAGAATATAATTATTAAAATAGATGTCACTGATTTACAGACTGGTGTCTCACTCATTGTTTATTGTATTAGCCTTGTAAAATATTAGGATACCACGTGTCATGTTTACAATAAATTAATAAATATTAGGAATTTGACTGTCTTTTATGCTTCTCTCGTTTTCATAAAATAAATTTTATGACGCAAAACCACAGACATAGCAAAATACTTACAAATGTGTATCTGTTGTTGTATGAAAAATATTGTTCCAAAGTGTAAATTACTGCATTGTATGACTCAATAAGCTACTAAATATTTTTTTATGAGCAGCTTTTTTAAATCTTCATAATTTCTACTTTAATTTGATTTAAAATATCAAGGAAATTTTATTTATTGTCACTATTTCATGACAAAACCTAATATGTTCAATTACTATCTCTTTCAATTAAAGTATTCTATAAAACTAATAATTCATTTGAGATGACAGAGAGCCAATTAAACTCCTTTTATATTACAAAAAATATTTAATAAAAAAACTTTTATAAAAATGTCTTCACAAAACTAATTATAAAGTGTCATGGGACGAATTAAACTTTTCTTGATAACTTGAACTTCTAAATATTTTATAAAGTTTGGCTTACATATTTTTTATCTTTAACTTATTTAATAAAAGTGTAAAAGATTTTATTTGCATATTAGTTTTACATTATTTTAATATATACAACTCATGCATTTATTTGCAACATCTGGAAAATAATATGAATAGTTTTCATATTTATGAAAATTAAACAATATGACGTTACATATATTTTGGTACGTCGCGTCACATTAATTATACGAATTTCAGAAATAGCAGAAGCGACAAAGCATAAATTTCACACTGTAATAATTTATATTTCAAGCTTATACATATGCAAAATTTAACATCGCTTTATGGCAAATATCACTACTTAGGCTTACACACAGATTACTGTGTAACTTTGAAGAGAAAAAAATAAGAACGCATTATACGGCTTAAAGAAAAACCATGGTAACTTGATATTTAAAAAAATAGTATATTATATCATATACGATTTTTAATTTTCTTAAAAGCTTACATAATACAATATTAGAAAGCTGTATTCAATAACTATAAATTATAAAATTTTAGAAAAACTAATAAGCTTTTATTATTTACCAATCAAGTACCGAAAGTAATATTAATATAATATAAATATGTAAATTTATTATTTTATATTATTTTATTTATTTACTATTAGAATCAAATAAAATGTTTTTGAAATTAAACGTATGAATCAAAATAATATCAATGAGCTAAGTGCTTAAAGACAAACGCGTTTGTTTTAATTTAATTAATTGAAATAATGATGTAGTTACATTTATTTTATTCGTGACTAACTTCATGCGTTATAAGTGAATTTTGTGTTTTACATTTTATTTTAATTAATAATAACTTTTTACTTTTTGCCATTTTTCGGTCATAATTCTCTAATATTTAATCAAATTATTTTTATACGTGTTTTTTAGTATCTAATACTAACCGAATTTTGGTCAATAGGAGGGCTCAAAAAACAATTATCCCTTCTCAGATTCTCCCGTCAAAAGCAATAAAATCGTGCTGTCGCCGTCGCAGTGAGACGGCGACAGCACAATTTTATTGCTTTTGACGTGGATTTTTGACTTCTGAGAAGAGATAATTGTTTTTCGCGCACTTCTATTGACCGAAATTCTGTTTAAATACACTTTAACCAATGCTCTCATATTATACAATTAGTCCATATTAATATTGGTAAATAAAGCTATCATATTTTTAAAACATATTGTAATATTGAAGTGCAGACAAACTATAAAGCGATATACGAAATTCGTCGTCTCTTTATTTCGGACTTGACCATTAGGTCAAAAGCTCTAATACTATTTATAAGTTGGATTTGGTTAATTCGTGTAGGTTAGGTTTGGGTTTGAATAGCAAATTTACGTTTCACAATTATCAAATTGGATTTCATAGACATTTTTGAATAGCGTATAATTTCACTAGCGCCTATTAGTTAAATTAGATTTTCGCTAGTAAAAATGTATTTGAACTTTACTAGTGAAAATATAACTTCACCAAAAAATACACATTCACCGTAACATCTATTAAAATATATATCTACCGGTGAAAATGTATTTTGATATGATTTCACTAAAATGACATTTAAAAAAAAATCAGTATAGATTTGCTATTGTTTTCTCTAGAATTTTATTGAGGGATAACTCTAATATCATTCAGAGGATTTAATTAAATGACATGTATTTTTCTGGCCAAATTCAAGGGGGGAGCAAATGTTTCCACCTACCCTCCTGAAATCCTCATTTTTTTCACACATTAGACTCATTAAAATCATTATACAGTTATTCTAAAATATTATAAAAGAGACTTTAAGAATAACCAGCGAATTTCCGGTTTAGAATCAGGGACGTCATTTCAGCTTTTTCCAGGGAGGGCTTTTTTTAATATTTCGATCTCAATAAAATAGTATTTCATTAAATGACATGCATTTTTCTGGGCAAATTCAAAGAGGGGGGGGGGGCAAATTCCCTCTACTGCCCACCCTCACTAATGACGTCCCTGCCTACAACTACAAGTATGTATTAACCCTCGGATCTCTTAGTTTGGGAATCCGTGACCTATGTATAAATAATTATATATGAATGTGTGTATTTTAATTTATAATTAAATTATGGCACTTTACAGCTAAGGCTGATTAAATATTATAAATTTATTATGAAAACATAATAAATACGTAATATATAAAAAGTCTACTTCCGTGGATCGCCCCGCGACATCTCGGTTACTAGTCTAGATTTTACGGTCTACCCTATTCTGACTTGCTGTGAATGATATGCTTTTATAATTAGCATTTAATTATTTTGCAACAATATAGCCAACTTATGTAGAATGATATACAGCTTTTTCTTTAAGAGAAGCGATCTGTACTAAAATTAATTCTGTCTAAATAGTGTTTTAAATGGCTCATTAAATTATTTTTCTAAAAAAAAAATTTCTTACTTATTGTTAAGTATTTTAACGATATACTGGTAATGCAATTTTCTGGTAAATTTGCATGTCTAACTGCACCTTATTGTGTTGCTTAACAAATGTATAGCTAATTATTAAACAGCACTTTCAATGAGCTTTTATGCTCATTTCAACAATATAATCCATCATAGAAAAATATATATCAAAACGGAAATTATCATGGTCTTCCTTTAACACCGCCCACTATGAAGTTTTCAGTTAAAAACGTTATTTTTCATCCACAGCGGTCTCACGTCGCCTCCGCTCAAGGAAATTCAAAATGGAACCCACGCTCTAAAAACGAGTGGTGTGGGGTATAAAAACAGGCTACCATTGACGTCATTGGAAAAGTTATTTCGAAGGAATTTTCCGACCGGTCGATCATAAAAAGTATATGCTACAGTAATTTCCTGGGTTATTTTTAGCACAATCACTCTATTTTATTACTGGTCGATAGAGTTGCGTAACGTTCCTGGAATTATCTCACATCCGGCCGCGATTTCGACGATCAATACGGCGTGAAAATCAGAGCATGGTCTTTTGTCTCATTTTGCATTTAGCTAGCTGTCCTTGTCTAACACGGAACAACGTACTATGCTCCTACCGGATCAATACGGGAAAGGTTACGTAATTGCAACATGCAACAGTTTTAGCTTTCAGTTGTCAACTTTGCAAATATGCGAATTGTATTAAAGGTCTATACTGTATTAAACACAAGTGCTTAGTAAATAATAACAAAGTGCACGTCATTCACACTCTTTTTTTTCTAAGTGGTCCTTTAATCCGCAACCCTCCGTTATATATTATAGCTGATCTTGAATGTAACAAATGATTTGAACCCAATATTTCACACAGTATACATACGCACTTAATCTTTCTTTTCAGGCACTTATCCATGTTCTTATTTTTGGCGATTTTGCTTTTATTAATTTTATTATAAAGCACAGTGAAAGAATAGTGATTATATTCAAATGAATGCTTATTGTGCTCAAATTCTATTGGAGGAATTAATCATGCCTCATCTTCTTTAAATCGCTCCATCATTATTGAGGACAAGTTCCAAACTCGTGCAGAATGCTCCTCCAGTTTTCACTCGATTCCAATGACTGAATTGCTTCGACCATTGAAGAGCACATTTGTGTTTTATTTTGTCAGACCAAGGCATAATCTTCCTTCCACGCTGCGGACCACCACCAGTCTCTCCGAGCTGTTTTCTCCTCCGCGATCAACATGACAAACAACCCGGATAATTCGCTATATGCACGTTGTTAAATGGAGGCATTCGTGCGTCGAGTATACTAAACATACGCCTCCAACAGTATATTTCTCCACTGCTTATAGTTGTTTTATTTTTTCACGTGAGACATCACTTTTATCGATATCATGACTTTGGTCTTGGATCTGTTCATTTTGAGGCCTAGGAGATTGCTCTCTGTTTCAATGCGGCTTAATAACTGAGCCATTTCGTTTATTTCAAAAAGATTCTATCTGTGTTTTTTATATAAATATAATTATTGAGACTAATTGCTTATATTTAGTGAAGCATATTCCGTGGATTATTTGGGTAAAAATATATCTAATTGGAAATAAAAATGTATACATAGTAAAAAGATTTTCGTGTATGCAATACCTGCTTTTGTTTTCACTTCGCCAGCCATCCCTAACATAATAACGGCGCGTTATTTCTCTATTACATAACAGAATTACTGGAAACTAGTGTATATCATTAGATTTGCCTGAGGTAAAGGATATGTATACATTTTATGTTGACACGTTGCGTATATACAAAAATATCGGACATGTTAAAAAAATAAAAAAAAATATCGAACATTAAGTTTTAAAAATTTTCGCCGTGGGATTTTTGCATAGGTAGAGTGGGTCGATATTTCGGCCCTCTTCAACTAAAAATGATAATATTGTTCTATTTTGATATCCTACCCTGATAAAACTACTTATGTTTATCCCCTACAAATAGCATAATGTCAATTTACGCGTTTGCTTTCAAGCAACATGGGCATCATTGCTTTCATAGTTTTTCTAAGGCTTGTATATATAATTTTCAACAAATAAAAAAAGATAAAAAATATTTTTGGTACTACCGGTAGTATCGAAAGGCAATTTTTACAATTCTTTAAATAAAAATAGTTTATTTGTTAAAATAGGACAACACAAGTACCATTAAAATATCCGTTGCATTAAGAAAAATAATGCATGTACATATTCAGGTTTGCCTTAAAAAGGCAGAATAAAATCTTCCATTGAGGGGGCCATCGATATAAATACAGGAACCCAGTCATCCAAGAATTACTTTTCCTGTTATCTTATTCTCGTTATTGTTCGTGGACTTCCTCTCAGACACTTCGGTCTGAGAACTACTCTGAGACTTTCTCAAAAACTGACATTCACACTTGAATGTCTATTTCAAAGTTTAAGGCATCTGAACTTCAAACTAGCGAAGATCGCAAAAACCGCTGCTTCTCTCTTCGCATCCACTGGCCCAGCTCGATGCCTAAAATTCAGAGTTCAACCCATACCAGAAACGGCTGGAAACTACGAACTCAGCCATGGAAATATGTCTTAATAATTGTTACACAACATATTTAATATTTAATAACTTACATATAATATAATATATGTACGAGTACTGATTTTTTCACATATAAATTAAAAATCCTGTTTCTTTTAATACAAAACTTTTATTTGACAATATAAAAAAGTAGCAATAAATATACACCCTTTAAAATATAAAAGAAAGTCTATGAAAAATATACAAATTAAATAATTAAAAAAAAGTATCTATGATGCACTGCTCTAAAACAATGTTTTATTTATAAAAAACTATATACTACAATGTAATATATAGGTGCTACTATTGATATACAGTTAATATTTTACATGTTTATATGATATATATGTAGAGATTTTTGATTTTTAATTTAATTTGCTATTTCTAATTGTTTTTTATGTTTCTTGTAATAATTTATGTAACGATATTACCTATAAATGGCAAAAATTTTATTCAGATTCAGAAATCACAGTCAATGGAGCATCATGGCTTTTGTCAATATTCATAAGTAAGAAAGGAATGGCAACATTTAGTTTACACCCTTAAAATTGACCTCGAAATAAAAAAGATATTAACATCATTACTTATTTTTATATTTTAAACAATTTTATGAAAATTAAAATTATTGTTAGTATTTGTATATTAATATGGTAAATTATCACAACAAAACATAAATAATTATTATATTAAAAATATTTTGGTGAAAATTGGTATTACCGGTAAACACGGTAAATTTTATTATTAAACTTTAAAATCACATTTTCTACTTTTTAACATGATGTTATGTACCAAAGATATTTTTTTATTTTTTTAGTCATTATTCCTATCGAATAAGAGATATATTATCGATTATTATTTTGGCGAAATATTTGTAATTTACATTTGGTATTCTAATCAGTAGTGAATTCGAGTTACAGTAAATTTGTCTCACAGAAATTTCAAGAAGAGAGGCAGTAAGAATAGAAGGGATGTAATTAAAAAATCAAGGCATATATTTTTACATATATATATTATATTGCAATAATTCAGTCAATTAGTATAGAATCAAAGAGAGCTTTTAGTTAGTTCACAGTTGTATCAAAATGATGATGTACGTTAAACAATAAAAATATTAAGGACTCACTTTCAATATAGTTCTAAAAAAGAATTACAATTTTTGTGAAATAAATATTATGCATAGTTATTTTATTAAATTTTCATTTCATCACTGATTTACTGATAATAAAAATTACTTTCTCAGAAAACATTTTACCCTTATCGTTATAAGAGTTTACAGTGAGTTACTATTTTATTATCAGAGCAATACATAAAATGTAATAATATAAAATTAAAATCGCATGATAAAAGCATAACTACTTGATATGATAAAAAAACACAATATTGCTTTAACTTTATTCTGATTAATTACTATTATTCTTAAATATGCAGTTTTTAAGAACTTCTTTTTAGAACAAATAATATTTCACTTGCTTAAAAACTTTGTTAGCTTCACAAAAACTACAATAAAGTTCTAAAATCAATGCAGTGATTCTCAAATATCCACCATTTTATAATAGACGTTCGCTTGTAGTGAATATGAACAATGAAATATTGTAGCTTAAAAGTGTGTGATTGTCTCATTCATGAAAGCAGATCAATTTCATTTTCTTTAAATACTGCCTACTGATTGTGATTTCTGAACAGATAACAATTTATATTATTTATTGTCGGTTTTTAAACGTCAATTTTTTGTTTTCTAATACAAACAAAATATTTTTTTATTAATAATAAAATATGAACGCTAAAATTTGAAAAGCAAAATGTTTCCTTAAATGCAATGTTTTATCTAAAACAATACTTTATATGTTTATTATTATTATTAAAACTGAAATATATACTTTAAAAACAGAACTATATAATTATAGATCTGATTGATTTTCCTTGATTTTCCTAATCTGATGAATAATTAAAATATAATTGAGCTAGGTTGTATATAGTGATTTCTGATAATTTAAAGCTATAATAATAGTATAATGCAGCAGGTTAATCACCTGTCCATAAAAAATGGATTACGAAACCAAAAAGGAGGAGGCGTAGACCCATTTGGGGTTGTAGAGCCAAAAAAAATAATAGTTTATAGTTAATAAATTTTATGTTATGATTTACAGATTGATTTTAGCTTATTAAGTTGTAACGTATTAGGCTAGCTCTTATCATGTTGCAACGATTTATAATACATGTATTGTATTGTATCAAGGATTAATTTTTATTTATTGTTAATGCTAGGCAAAATCATATAACAGTTGCTGGTACAACCCATTGTTTTTGTCATTTACTAGTGTAGTTAAAATTAAAATTAATAATATTAAATATAATGCCAAAGACTCACTTTTGATTGTGTGGTACCGTCAGAATTGTACTGTAGAGACTAAGGTTCCTTTGATGAGCAAAAGCATTATAATACATTGTCCATATTGCGATTGTGCCATAACAACAATCAAAAGAGTAAATATACGATAAGGCTATATCCTGAAAGCTTACAGATAAATCATGCTTGTTTTATTGAAGATAAACCACTACCTGCTCTTATCATTTAGTGCACATAAATATTATGTTTTTATGTTATATATTTATAGATTGTGTTGGCAGTGTATATTTAAAATATATATATATATATATAAAATACATACTAAATTATGGCGTGATTGGAAGGTTTTACTCTACACACTGAAAACCTCGCCAAAAGCATTTAAACGAGTTCAAGTTTGCAGTGGTTTTATCGTAAACTACATGATCAAATTTTACAAATATTTCAGATCAAACAAAGAGTTGCTCAAACCCAATAATCTCAACTTAGTTACAAACAAACAAGGCGTATAAATTAATCGCAAGTAATTACAGTTATTAAAATCTATTTGAACCAAAAATTTTCCGTTTAAAAGTTTTCCCAATATGGCATCGTTTGTCGTGTGGGACGTAATAACCAGAGGCAAGGCATGATGGACGTCCTAAATGGACGATTATAAGGGTTTCGTGATTTTTCCAGCAGAGTGGACCCTCCCGGTCGCAAGGGGAAAATCAATTTTCCGGCTGGCGCTCCCATTTAGGTCATCCGGGGTGGGGGTAGCTCCGCCCTTGTGCTCGAAGAACCGCCCCCGCACGGTTTATGAGTTTATGGGTGTGTTTGTATGTTCGCATTTTCATTTTACTCACGTTCATTATAATTACCCCTATTGTTTACGGTAGAAGCCTTATTCAACTTCGCATATAAATTGTGTAGTGAAATGAACGATTATAAAGGAGACGCAAAAGTCACCGTATATTTATTCATAAATCTGTATGAAATTGTCTAAAATTAGGACATTCTAAAAAAAAGTGCAAAAATAACAAATTATCCAATTTTTGGTGCACTAGTATTTAATATTATCATATAATATTTAACATCATAGATTTCTTGTTTGAGATAAAAAAAACATACCTTGTAGTCTGGAAGACATTAAAGTTTACATTAAAATATATAGCAATTTACCTCATTTGTGAACTGAAATTATTATTTAAATGGCAGTGTTGATATTTCCAAGTAAACGTAATTTTCATTTAACTATATTTTTTAATTAATTATTTTTCATAAAGATATATCATACAAATAAAAATTAACCAGTTCCATGAAACCAAGTAGATTCATTACCACAGCGCTAACTAATCTTTAGAGTTAGGAACTTAAATCTTGCAAGGTAACGCGATTTTTTGTAAAGATATCAAATATTGTATTTAGTGTGTACTGATGTGTACTGATGCAAATATGTACTTATTCCCAAAATATTAGCAGCTCAAAATCTGAATTCTCCTTGCCTTCACAATGACAATAAATTAGTAACAATAACAGTCACAAGCTTGATTCAAACTGGCTTGAAAATTTGTTTTATATCGCAATGGAAAAAATGGGAAATTCAATTCGCAAATGAAATAAATCGAAAAATTAGTGTTGAAGAATACGATATAACTAGAAACAAAACTTGGATATTAAATATAGTTATAATATAGATTAGGAATATGTACATACATAAAAAATGTAATATTACATAATTTTATTTTATTACGTGTCGTAATCTCGACGTTTCATTGTAGCGTTTCTCCTTAAAAAACTTCTTGAGAAAAATGTTAGATCAAGAATTTCTATTTCCCGCAAAATATGATGATTTCTCAAAAAAATTAAAGAGCCTACAACCGTTGCGTTATTTTTTACCGCTGCATAAGAAAAGACGGGTCCGTACCAAATGCTTATAAAAATTAAAGAGGTCGGAAATATTTATTTAAATGACAATTTTTTTTTGATTTTCTTAGCTACTCTAATCGATCTTCTTTTTGCTTTGGTAATCTAAGAACTTCGTTAATAATCAGATAAGAAGAAACCACTTTGCGCAAAAATTGATAAACTGGACTTTCCACAGAGTTGGCGAACTGTTTTTCAATAACCCAAAAAGATATTTTATCTTCATCTTAATCGAAATATGAAAAATGTAAAGTGGAAAAAGCTGCTATTGACAATTTTTTCTACGATTCAATTATTAATATGAGAGCCCGAAATTCCTTCGTAATTCGATACTCTAATCAATTGAAGTAAATCGAATCAATCTGGTCCTTCGATTATTTGGGTCCACTATAAAAAAATCAACATTCTATAAAAGTTCGTTCTCTTTGACGATCATCCAGCTCTTTGTTCATCAATAATATTAGAATATCTACAATATCATTTTGAATTAATATAATCACATACCATATATTATATAATTTTATAAACAGTAGACCCCCAATAACACGGTAAATTGGAAACGTGCTATTTGGGTGCGTGTAGTTGGGGGACTAGAAAATGCTCATACATTTTTTTGCAATACGTACATACGAATCAGATGCGTGTGATGAGATATCCTACCTTTAGTAACAGGTGCCCAAATAGCACGTCCCCAATTTAACAAAAAGTTATCGGGGGGTCTACTTTATATCAAAATTTCTCGAAAATTATTGAGTTAAGATATTAAGTTAAAATATTAAAACACCAGAATGACTACTCTGGAAAATTACTTTGGTACACATTCTCGAATAAATTTAATTTAAAGAAATTGCTTTCGTATATAAAAGAACACGATTTTTAGAAATTCGGTCTTACAATTAATCTGCACTAAAACTGTTTGAGCGTTTTTTGCATTTTTAATTATATTGTTGCTAAAAAATTGGTTGTTTATATATATGTTTATTTTTAAAGCAGATTTAAATATTATTAGTTATAATTCTAACTGCGTTGATTTTGTGTTTTCTTCTTAACGTTTCACTGTAATTTGTTTCAGCATCATCTTGAGAAAAAAAATCATTTTAATATTTCTCAGTACACATTATCTTGTAATTACCTAAATTCGAATAAGCTTTTATTAACCTAAATTTACTATGAATGAAAATAATGTATATTGAAATGTAAATTAATAAGCAATTTAATTAAAAAATATGTTTAATATTTTTTATGTTAAATATTTTTAACGCAGGCTTAAAGAATAATATTTATATATTTATGAATTTGTCTCTATGTCTTGATTTGGTTTCTTCTCGGTGTTTCGCTATAAATTTGTTTCAAGAAAAAATATATATATATAAAAAGCCTTCAATAATGTTTTTTAAAATTCCATTCTGGAGTAACACTTATGAATATAATATAGATACATTTATAAATACTAAAAGATAAATTTAATATATTAAGGAATACAGTTTTAGTCATCTATTTGCTTTTTTTCTAGTACTGTATGTAATTCGTGAAAATTTGCTCCCAAGTTCTTTTTTGTTTGTTCTCTAGTTTTATGTTCTGAAGAACAACGCATTTATTTTTTTAGAAATATCTAGAGTAGCATTCTTGGTAAATTCTAATGCCGATGTATAAACTAGTTTGCTTTTTACTCTGAGAAATATAGTTTTATTTTTACGTATAATGTCAATCATAATATTTTATTAATAGGAAATATTTGAGTAAGTTCAAAAGACGTCAAAATGTTGACAACATTTTTCCCTTCTGGTTGTTAACACAACTCTAAAACTACTCACCTGCTTCGATTTCTTTCTGGTGCTTCACCAGCTATTTCCACACGGTGTCCCGACAAAGCCGCGCAAGACAAATCCGCACGGAACAACCGCGCAGACAAACCCGCGCCGAAAATGCCGGGCGGAACAAAACTAAATAAATTAAATGAAAAAAAAACATTTTTTATAGGCTTATTAAATTTTCTGGGCCGCTCATCGATTGATATTTACATACTTACGACAAATATACTACCAAAATTATGTTACAAATATTGGCATATTTGCGATTACTTGGTACTATCACAAACTATTCCATGTTTGTGGTAGTTATTTACGGACTGCTTACCGTGGCACCGTTTATTTCAGCAAACTCTAAATATTGTTTATCCTTCAGTACATAAAATATTCGAGCAATTCATTTAAGTGTTTCAAAGTGTAAATATTATATATTAAATTAACGACAGACTGCAAACCTTAGTCTTTATACAGTGATAAAAGTAAATTAGAAAATTTAAGAAGGGTGGCGCGCAATATTGATATTAAAACTGACTATTGAGTATCTTTTAATTTTTTCGAATTAATTTTTGTTTTAAATAATTCTTAATTTTTTATGTTATGCGTATGTTTTATTTTCTTCAAAAATTTTTTTTTGTTATTATAATGAATATGTTTTATTTTATTAGATATAAAATACAATACATAGGAATAAACGTCTTCATTTAATTTTTTGCGAGACTTTGTCGGGGTGCCATTCCATACATTATGACATACTTAGCTGGTTTTTGACATGAATTGTCAAAGCGAACAACATATGCACGGCAAAATAAATTATTTTAAATACTTATTTTAATTAGCACTTACCTTGGTTGTATTTTTTATGTAATCAGATCAATAGTATTTTTTATATAAAAACGAGAAGTAATCAAGTATGACACAAATAAATTATAACTTTCAGTGTCTTAGAGTTATAATCTTTATATTGTCAAATTTTGCAGTAAAAATGAAAGTGTATTACGCCAAACTACATAATTTTTTTAAAACTAGCCCATAAACATAACACACATGGTTGTGTCCTAAATATTAATGTAAGCATAAAAAATAATGCGGGGCATTTTAGGTCCGCAGGACTGTAGTATTATTTTTTTGCTTAAAAAATAAAATATTTACAGTCCAAAAACTAAACTCACAAAAGTACAAATATATGATTATATTACTTTGAGATGTGTTGGCAAAAATTTTTTTTTGGCAGCAGTATTAAAAAAAGTTTTACGAAATAAAACTCCATGTTTGTCGGCATTGTATTGATTTTTTTCTTACGTTAACGTCTATAATCCGTAAATATTACAGCATCTTAAATGAAATCTTCGTTCTGAAATTCATAAGCAATGAAAAAGAATATGATCAACTTTTTTAAATTAAAATCTGTTTAATGTTTATTCGCAATATCAAATATGATATCAAACTTTTGGACAACCTTTCACGATAAATACTAAACCTATTTTTATCTTTAGTCATAGTTTTTACTAAATCAGTCATAAAATGTAAATGATAATATTTCACTTCAAAGCTTGTTAATTGACCACTTCATTAGTCGCTGGATATTCTCGACTGTGCATATTTGATTTTCGTTCATGTAAATTGATATGCAGGACCTATCCCATGACGCTTGGGTCATAACCACATCTATGACATTTCGAAACCCGATTAAATAACCATCCCCGTTTTGCCTTACGTAACACCGTCTACATTTGACTAAAATGCCAGAGGTCGGACCCATAGTGCGTGGGACAGCAAAACGAGCATTTTGCACAGTTGCCAGAATGGGAGCGATCTGGGTCAGGCCTCGCGTGGGTAGCCCTGGTGCACCTTGTTTTGGAAATAGGGCAAAGGACGACGCGCAAGCGCTCTGCTTCCCCTATCCTTGCCAAATTCATAATTCAACCCTTTGTGAAATTCCGGTAGGCGTCTTGCCTATCGAATCAATTCCGGCGCCAAAGAAAGCCTTTGGCAATAAAGCCCTTAATGCGTCTGAATATAGACGGAAGCCGAAATTCTCTTTCAATAGTGCCGAGATAAGATTGCAAGGGTTCGATAGAATTTTACAAGATACGCAACTCCAATTTTAGAATATAGTCATTGATACGTAATAGTGTTTATTTTAAAAATATTATAACAAACAAATCTTCTCATGATCAAGCCACTTGATCACAATAAAAGTAAGGTGTACAAGTTCACTTAAATTTATTTATTCCCAATATGACTTTAAATTTATTCGTTCCCAATATTTTTTTTTAAGGATTTTAAATTTAACTTGTGCACGTTTTTATTATCTAGAACTAAAGCATATTAAAACCTTTTTATTTTATTTCATTAATAATATTAGCATTGTGACATCTGAAATCCATTTTTCATCATTTTTTTATGGAATGTGTAGAAATGTGTAACAAATTGTACGGAAATGAACTACATACGTGTTTTATAAAAGTTTTAAGTAAGATCTACAATTTTATCAATAATTAATATACTTATAAGGGTATGTAGTACAACATCATATGTTAGAAACGTCATTTCAACTTTTTCAAGGGAGATGCAAAATTTGCCTTTTTTAAATATTTTGATTTCATTAAGATTCATAGTATTTCATTAAATGACATGCATTTTTCTGGTCAAATTTAAGGGGGAATATCTCCACCTGCCTCTCCTCAATGATGTCAAAAGTGGTCGGTTATCTAGCGTTCATTTTAATATTTTTTTATTACAATATTAATATATTTACAATAAGTGAGAATCAAATGAAGCACACCTGAACCAAATTTTGATCAATAGAAGAGCGCAAAAAAATAATTATCTCTTCTCAGTAGTCAAAAATCTACGTCAAAAGCAGTAAAATCGTGCCGTCGCCGTCGCAGTGGACACGTTCGGTTATCTAGTATTCATATTTATTTGACTTTTTATAACAATATTACGATTTACAATAGTGAGAATCACATAAAGTGCATCTAAACCAAATTTTGACCAATAGGAAACGCAATATAATGCTGTCGCAGTGGGAACGCTCGTTACCGAGCGTGCCGACACGATTTTATTGCCTTTGACGTGAATTTTTGACTTCTGAGAAGAATTGTTTTTGCGCCCTTTTATTAACCAAAATTCGGTTTGAAAATACTTTGACCATTACTCTCATATTTCAAGTCCGTATTAATATCGGTAATAATAGCTATCATATTTTTTAAATTTAGTGTAATATTGAAGTGCAGACTATGGAGCAATATGCGAGATGCGACGTCTATCTGTAGTTCTTCTTCCATTTATTTCCCTGAGAGATGAGTCGGCTTAGTTTGTATTTTGGACGTAATTTTACAGTTATTTTATACTACTTTCCTGTTATCAAAGGGCATTTTTTATTATTTATTTAATTTAGGTTGGTTACGTTTTTTTGCCCTGAACTAACTGAAATATGATTCATTTTATTATCTGATCCAAAAATAATATTAAAAAAAAGTATCTATGATAACAGGAAAGTGCATATTTTATTCATATCTCTAGTATAGAAATAGTGGATAATATAAAATATTTAGGAGTAATTGTTGATACGAAATTAAATTTTAAAGAACATTGTAATTACATATTAAAAAAAATAGTAGAAAAATAGGTTTATTATCTAGATTAAGAAATATATTAAGTATAAATACAAAAAAAATAATTTACAATAGTATAATATTGCCCCATTTTAATTATTGTGCAACACTATTAAATATGTTAAATAAATTAGACAAACAAATGTTGCAAAAATTACAAAATAGGGCAATGAGAGTAATCTTAAATAAAAATAGATTAACTAATTGTAAAAGTATGATTGATAGATTAGAATGGTTGAATGTTCAAGAAATATTGAGTATGAATGTTTTAGTATTTATATATAAGTTAGAAAATAATATGTTACCAGAATATTTTAATAAGTATTTAATAAGAAATAAAGATGTACATAAATATAATACTAGAAATAGAGAAAATTTAAAGATAATTAAGTATAAGAAAACGAGTACGGCTAGGGGAATTATGTACGGAGGTTTTGATTTATATAATAGTCTTCCAAGAGAAATCCGAAACAGCAAAAATATAACGGGTTTCATAAATGGAATAAAAAAACACCTTCGTACATATAGAAATAAATTGTAATATTAAGTCTTTATTATTGTATATTTTTATTTTTTCTTTCTGTTATGTATTTTTTATATATTTTTATATATGTTTACTAAATTTGTTAGATGTAAAGATTAGCTATTAAGCTAAATAAAGTAATAAAATAAAAATAAAATAAAATAAATAAAATCTAACATATTCATAAATTTAATCATTTATTGATATCTGAATATAACTAGAGACTATAAAAAAGCTTTTTTAAGGATAAAAATAAATTTGGTAAGCAATTGTATTTTAACAAAGGATTTTTTGTTAATTTTGAGTTATTTTGCACGGTGTGAGTCGAGAACAATCAAAAAATTACTTATTTCTTAGGCGTAATGTTCTCAAATTATTTTTAATAAATTAAATCAACGGAAAATCTCGTTTCGATAACTTCTATCAATCTATGATTTTAAGAAATTAAGATTTTAGAAGTATTGTACAGTGTTCCGTTTTTGTTTACACAAAAGTATGAAAAAAGTAAATTCTGATTTAAATAACAATTATATGCACTCACAAATTAAAATAATACAACAAAAAATATCGTTCATTTTGTATTGAACAAAATGCATTACTCTCGTCATGCTAATAAATAAGTCATAAGCACTCAATGTGACAAGGATTGAATGATTAATGCTTCTCTCATATTAAATTTTAATTGTTTTAATGGTATGTGACATTGATTATTTAAGTAGTAATTTAATAAATACAAATAGTACATAACTATTTTGCTAATTAAATAGTTTTATTATTATTCTTATAACAGACCTACTGCGTTACAACGGAAAAACAATTTACGGGTTTTTATTAGCAGTACAATTTTATACGAATTAAGCCATCTCGTTTCTCATTACAAAAATCCCACTCTTTAATTGCATTGAGTAAAAGGAAACTAATCAAAAAAACTAAACAATATTAATAAAAGATGAGGATTTTTCAGAATAGCATGATAGAACAATAAGTTGTTTTTCCTTGAATATAAAAATTTCCCATGACAAACTACTAATTATATTGCAATTTACAGTTTAAATATTGTAATACTTAATATTGACATTTCATCAGTGTATCGATCTCGTTGCCGTTGGTCAGTTGTGCATCAATTAAAACATAATCAGTGAGTACCAAATATCAATGACCCGAGAAAACCGCCATTACGTAACCCAACAAATCAATTCGCCCTTTCTGATTTGCTTCCATGCCAAAGCGCATGCGCTAGGACGTCCTTACAAACACCCTCATCCCCTTGGTGGCACATTCATATTGACGTCAGCCTCGAATTTACGGTATTTGGATGGGCCAGACGTAAAATGTCACGTGATGGCTGAAAATAAAGCCGGCCGATTTAGTATTGTCTCGAAACTAAGCTTAAGCCATACACTTTTGGTTCACCTGTAGTGTGTGTACATGTCGGTTAAAACACAAAGGGCAATTTAAAGTCAAAGGTTCTCAAACTATATTATATAAAAATATGTAATACCTATTAATAAATCACAATTTTGCGTAGACATGATTAGCCATAATAGAATTAGGTATGCGTAATTGTTATAAGTAAAAAATCGATTTTTATTGATCAATTTATAATATTTTCATTCAATTTGATTTTGATCCACTTGCAGTCCTTTCTCTGTAATTTATTGATAGATTCTTCTATCGTTTACCTAATTGAAAGGATAGATGCTTTGTTCGCAATAGTAGCCATTGTGGTTCCACCATATCGCATGAACATGCAAAGAACTGGTCCCATCACACAACCTTGAAGTAAACCAGTTGATATATTTCTTAGAGATGTATGTATGTTCAATAGATTAGGATGTCCCTTATACAGATTAAAAATATTTTTCTCGAAATCCAATAGGCATACCCTCTAAATTTATTTTATTTGCCACTTTTGTTTCTTGATCAACTTCCTTGTCAAATAGTGACAAAAAAGCTATTTCGTCAGTTACCATGAATAAATTGGCTAAGCTTATTTGAGGTTACTTTTGAGATGATTTCGTTAAAATTTTCATATGATTTTACGGAGCAAAGATCTTAGGCACAGATCGTCTCCTAAGATGTGTTTAAGTAGGATGACCAGATTTTTAAGATATAAAAAGAGGACACTACAAATAAAAACGCCGTCCCGAAAAAATGTTTCGAGGGAGCTAAAAAAAGGTCATTGAATTTTTTTTTCAAGAAAGAAAAATAGTGACAAAAAAATTTGAGCAGGGTAATTCTCCTCAAAGGAGGAGGTCTAGTCACTTTAGTTTAGGTCAATGGCGTAGCTATTCTGTGGCGATACTTAGCTATACCTCATACAATTATTTAATACAAAATCTGTACTTAATACATGTCTTCAATATGCCTCCTGAGCAGGCCTTTTGCCCCCCCCCCCCTCCGGCGCCAGACCGACCACACGCTGAAGCACGCCGATAAAAGTGTGGGAGAGTGAGGGACCTCTTTGGGGCCTGAAAAACCCCAGGTCTCAAAGGGGAAGTCAACTCGTGAACACCCAACCGAGGTAGCGTCCTTTGGACTACCAATGACGAGCGAAGCACTGTAAATTCCAACCAGCAGGCTAAAAGGGCCCGGCCATTAAGGTTCGGGGACCGAACTGGATCGGAGGAAGCGCGAAAGCGACTTCCAAGGATGAAAAACGGAACTACATGAGCAAGCAAAGCTAAGGCGAGGGCAAATAGCTAAGCATAGTACGCAGGTGTCAGGAGAACGTTTCCCACAAACACTCGAGAGAAACACTAATGAAACTCTTGCAAAAATAACGTAGTACTACGGGGGGTGGCTCCCGCTCATCCAGCCCTTAAAAGCTGGATGCCACCCATTGGGTTGGACTCGTAGGGCCTAAGTACTGGTAATGGCAGTGGTTTGAGCAAAGGATTAAGACGTAGAACGACCCTCTGCCCCCCCCCCCCCCCATTCACAAATAATATGCATAATGTATGTATATACATATGTTAATGGTTATCAGGCATTTCATTATTTCAGCACGGGCTCGAATCAAACAAACAATGTGGAACATCTAGTGCAAGGAACGTCACAGACGACATTTTAAAGCCGGCCGTGTCATTGCTTATTGTTTTCAAATACTTAACTTAGCTCATATTTTTACCGCATTCAGAAACACACTACACGAACGGTCCTTTCATCGCGAAAATGCCGCCCCCAAGCAAGTGCCGCCCGGGGCCGTCTAGAACTGGTTTAGGTATCTTATGTTTGTATATTATATATACAGTATTTGGCAAAATTAGTATGACAGTTATTGATTCTTTCTTTATTTCTTGATATTTCTATAAAAGTTACAGGTTTATACGTAACTAAAATCTTTTACGGAGGCTAGTTTTAGGATGAGCATTAATGGTAATTGTTAAGCACTTATGCTGGACTGATAGAAGCTCTATTTATCAGTAGTGGTTTATATAGCACGATTTTATTTTTTTTCTACTGAGACCTCTTCTAATTGCCAAAAAGATTGTTTTTTTTTCAATTTAAACTGGAGTTTATATAAAGAGTTATTTGAATCAGTTTGATTAGAGGCAGTGCCGTATCTAAGGCATGTGCCACCCAGGGCGATCCTTAAAATTGCCACCCCCTATACAATTTTTGCAGAATCATAAAATCAGCATTTCTTAAAATAATAAATTGGTTATTATTAAGCTCTTGTTATTCGTGGATTTATATATGTTTTAGTGCATTCACGGTTAAGAACCAGACGATACTAGACGATCCCATCGCGAATATGCCGCCCCCAAGCAAGTGCCGCCCGGGGCGGCTCGCCTCCTCCGCCCCACCATAGCTACGCCACTGATTAGAGGATCTACAAAAAACAATTTAGTATTTATTTTGATTAAAAAATCACAATTGCCACAAACATCTTTCCAGACTTTTCTGCTCAATGATCACGTATTATTCTCTAAGTCATCAATATGTAGCACAAATTGTCTGCTGTATCAGAACCTTGTAAAATAATAAATAAGGGAAAAGACGAGGGTTAAAAATGCTGCCTTGCAGGACTCCTATGGAGTTTTCCTCTCTGATTGTGACTGTGAATTTGAATGTTATGTCAAAAGCAAGGCTACAGATTTTAGGGTTTATGTATTAAACAGTGTCAAAAGCCTTATCGGTATCCAAAACAGCCATACCGGTATTTTATATTTTAAACCAGTAACTCAAATGAGCTGGTGTGTAATCTGGTGTCAAATAAACTCAAATAGAATCATTTTATTAATTATACGGAGTAGTTTTTTGAATAAGATCTTTTGCGATCTTTTCTGGTGTTTTTAATCGGGTTTTTAATGCTGCAGTTTTTTATTATAACAGGAAAATAATCAATGGTTATACAGACAGATTGTTTCGAAATGGGAAAATATCAGAACGACAGTGATTCAAGTGGCGAAAGAAGTTCCTCGAGATTAAGAAGCCATTTAAAAACCAACAATGGATGATGGAAGAAATATTAGAAGTAACGAATGATCGTAGAAAATTAAAAAAACGGATGGATCAAGTATATAAAATCATTATTTAGGGACCATAGAGAAGCCATAACAAATTAGAAGCAACTTGAACACATATTAGATAGAATATGCCATAAAAAACTAAAAAAAAAGTCAACCGGACCAGCAGAAGTTTTGAAAAATCTGAACAACGAAAACATATTCACGAAATTTCCCAATAAATATACTTCCCTAGAAAAATAAGCTATGACTAGTCGTGATCGACATTTATTCCCTTACCATCAACGAGCAGACAAGAATAAGGTTTTTGCGGAAAGTTCCTTGAATTATGGAGTCTCCAATGACCGAATTCTATTCATGATAGGACGCGATCAAGAACTCTTTTCAACCATCAAATGGAGGAAGATGGAGTACCTCAGACACATGATTCAAGATCTGAAATATGAGCTTCTTGCAAATTGAAAATAAAAATTGTATCGGACGAAGATGTCTTGGTTGCGAAATATACGCATATGGACGAACCGAAGAAGTATTTTGTGCAGCCAAAGATACGGAGAGATTTTTGGAATTATTAATACTTAAAGTACCTAAAAATGGAGCCGAGACTATATGACTAAATTTCGCATCTTATTTCCTTTACGAATCATTATTTTATTACATCGCCACAAAGTAATATTCTCATTTCGCCATTTCTGGACTATCGAACAAACTAAAAACGCTTTTCCCGACATGTAATATTCGCCAAATAGGCCACAGCTGTCTATAGCATAAATAAATTATACACACATACACATATTATATAGCACACAACAATCTATATTACCGGGATCGTATAGTCCAGTGGCGGCGCGCGCTTCTCCCAGGGTAGGGAGGATTTAACCTTCGAAACGCCCTCTGGAGCTACCCGGGAGCAGCAGTTCCTCGCGAAGAGCGGCCTGGTACGCTACTGTGTTCGATCACTAAATATACATTTTATTAAACTTATTATTTTCAGTTTCTAAACACAAAAACAGCCTAAATTCAACAAAAACGCTCAATTTTTACCAAAATATCAGCTTAAAATTTATTTTTCAGCTTTTTTGAAACATTTTATTTGAAATCTACATATTTTTAAAAATTACAACTGAAGTCTTTGTTTTATTAAAATTATTTTATACTACAAATTTTCCGAATTATAAAATCTATAAATACACCTCTAACTGCATTTTTATTTATTTTTGTTACAGATATATATTTATTTATTTATTTATGTTACTTTAAAAATAATAAATAAATAAACATCCTGAAGAAGTTTATAATTTGCTCGCAAGGCTAAATCATAAATAAAAGGTATTATATTTATTTTATAAAAAAAATACACACACACCATTCATACGCTTAGTCGTCATTTTATGATTTAATAAAAAATAGTGATTTATATTCGTATATCTAATTATTTTATATATAAATTAAATTCCACGCTCATCATCCGCCATTGCCATCACGCCGCGTACAGTCGACCGCACATGAAAACATACTCGACTTAAATTAAAATTGAGAATAATGTCGGCAAAATTCAGTTGGGATATATTTGTGAATTACTGTAAAAATTTCGCTGATAATTTACAACTGGTTGGTTCCTTCATTGTTTTTTTACACTTTTTCGATTTTTCTATATGAGTAGACGTAGACCATATTATTTATATTATTATAATATATTTATTTATTACTGCGCTACTGATATGAGATACGAACACGAAGCGACCGGGTCAAATCTAAACAATTGATTTATATATTTTTGACTGGCAAAAAATATCTATTTCAATTTTCAGTAGACCAACATCGAGACTGATCTCGTGACGTCATAATAAAATTGTGACGTCGTAGTAAAATGTTTTTGCCCTCGTCGCTGAAGGTACGTATCTCGATGCATGTAAATTAAAAATATTATTATCATTATGCTTTCACTTATTTAATCAGCGCTTGATTTTTATTATTTATATTTACATTCATAAAACTTAGTTTTTTTTAATTAAATTAAAATATGTATATTTTTTATTTTAGGCCGACAGGATGTCGTCTTTCGGAGCAGGCAGTTCCTCTGGAAATTACCAATTGTCGGCAAAAACTGGGCAGCTGAAGTACGATGGTGAGTGATTTTAATACTTTTGGATCACGTATGATAAATTTGATTTGTACGACTCAATTGTGGCTATAAATCTATACTAACAACTCAAGAATAGAGCAATCAACGAAGCCGCAATGCTAATTTGATTTTTCATATAAAAAGGGGGAGAAAGTATATGAATGAATAGAGATTTCCTATAATATTTACTCAATTACTATTGAGTATATTAAAATAAAATAGGCAATAATTAAATATAAAATTTCAAAACATTAAT
Organism: Plectrocnemia conspersa; assembly: GCF_051122295.1. NCBI lineage: Eukaryota > Metazoa > Arthropoda > Insecta > Trichoptera > Polycentropodidae > Plectrocnemia > Plectrocnemia conspersa. The sequence goes on from NW_028277167.1 coordinate 15,381,967, forward strand.
TAATATTTTTAAAAACTGATTGAGAATAATATTTCGGTACTATATTTTTATTACAAATTGAGTGCCGGAATGGAGAGGAAGCACGAGAATCAAGAAATTGTTTCAATACTTTGTAAAAAAAATAATAAAGTTATCGCAAAGCTTTCAGAGCTTAAAATGCATCTTTACTTTCCGAATATTCCTCGTATATATTGTAGAATTGGACACAAAAATCCTCCCTGCAAATCCCTAACTCTATATATTGCGTATAAATATGTATCCACTCCCGCTTTTTCGTTTCGGCGTGTCCCTTATCTCGACGCAGCTTCCGGCGTCTACAACAGGAAACGGAAATGGTTGCGCGTGGCAACACTCCCGCCTAGGAAATGTAACTCATTACAGATTACACGCAAAATGGTGCAGAAAATAACTTTTACAAATACCACTTAAATTGCATACGTAAATAAGTTATAATATGCTACCAAAAACTGCTTTTTATATGTGTACTATAAAATGACCAAGTACTATTTTTTCAAGCCGCAAAGCTTTATAACTAAAACTAAGAGTTCACAGTATCAGCTTTTTTATATGTATATATTCCTATACGCAGGCCTGCTGAGCGGGTGAGGAGAGAGGACAAATTCCAGGGGCCCAACTGGAAAAAATCCTTTAGCCCTTTTTTATACATAATATTATACAATAAATAAAAGGGGCGGAACATTGCCTTCAAAAGCACCCACTTTCTAAGTAGTACTTTCACAATAAACATTATTATGAAAAGAGACAAGTTGTACTTTTTTGACGCGGCTTCGTTTGTGATAAAATTTACTTGCAAATTATTATTGACTTTATTGCTTTTTAAACGTTTAGAAAATATTAGACACGAGAGAAAATATGCAACGAATATAAATTAGTATCAGTAAATTTAGGTATTCGATCTGAAAATTCAGATCAAATGCCTAAGGAAAAAGGAAAGAAGTAACGAAAAAACTAGATTTAATGAATAAATAGTCAGTTTCATGTGCTTATTCCTAAAATAAAATCTAAAAAAAACAGGATCAAATCTATACCAATTTTTTTTTTAAATATGTCATTTCAGTAAAATCTTATTAGAATACATTTTCACCAGTAGATATATATTTCTACTAGCGAAACTATAATTTATCTGATTACTATAATTTACACGAATTAACCAAACTGAGAAAAAAATATCAAACAGAATCGCAATGATTATATTAAATAAAACTGTGCTTTTTAAAACATTGCATTACTTCCATCACAATAGTCAAGAACAATAAAATGAAGTAAAAAACATACATCATAACAATATTAAAATAAAATAAAAATACAAAAAAATATTAAATGAATCATAGCTGATGTTGTACAGATTAACGTACAATGCCAGCGTATTAAAAAGATGGATGACTACTGCCATAGGAGAGTTGGCAAGTGCGCATATCCTCGCCGATATCGACATTAAAATATGTCTTTTCAAGAATAAAAGGATTGTCCACAGTACCTTTCAGTAATTTGAAGAAATGTTTTTACGAGAACACAGCGAATCATAACACAAAGCTCCTATACCCTGTTTGCGTTAACACAGTCAGTTCAAGAGCTATCCATTTCATCATTATTCATAATTGAGAGAGATGACAAGTTTGGGTTTACGCCCTTACGCAGACAGAACGGATATACGAATTTTTCCATCAACTGAATATGGTTTTTGATTGATTTATTAATAGTTCCTGATGCAAATCTCAAGTGTGAGGTTCCAATAAATGATTGTTGCAGCATGTGCTAAATTATGTTGGAAGGGAATGATTGAAAGTAGATTGCTTAATAATTTTTGGCATATTATTATCGAAGATCTTCAAAAAACATGAAACAAAAATAGTGTGACGTTAAGATAATTGTTTCCAAAAATCGACTCTGGAAACTAAATTATCTATTAAGAATTTGGTTCATTATAAAAATATAAGAATATATAGTTTTCATGTTATTGTGACACCAAAAAGTGTTCAACAATTTAAAGTACAGATCTAAAAATATTATATTGGAACCACGGTTGATCAACGCCCAAATCGCAAACTTTTGAATGAAAGTTCGCCTGCATAAAAAGGGTGGGCATTTTTCATCTGAACTTCATTCGAACGCAACAATGGGAAGACGGCATATGTTTACTGCTGTAATTTCGCCTCCCCGCCTCGGTAATCTATACGAAGGGTGGACAGATTTTCAATCTGGCAGCCCTCTTTCCCAAAGCAAGAGAGAGAGGAAGAAGTCTCAACGATAAAGTCGCCATGTTACTTCCGGCTGGATAAGCGCGTTCCATTTTCGAATATTAAAACGACAAGACAATAGAATAGAACTTTTGAAGACTGCAAGTCAACAAAAAAAGAAAAACATTATCGCGATGATACCAAAAAAAAACCGGAAGCATTGTTAAAGATTTTTCAATTATATTTTTTATTCAACTTTGTCCAATTTATTTGGTCACAAGTGACCCTGAACGTATGCAAAAAGCGTGGTTTAAATAGTCGAGGGTCACGCTTTCGCCAGATGAGCCCCTCGTGTCATTGTGCTCCCTTATTCATTGTTAGAAACAATGGCTAAAGGAAGAACACGGCTTGCGTTTCTAGTTGCCGCTGACGGGGGCGTTAATGAATGTGTTCCACTTTAAAAATCAACCCGTGATTAATGATTATGTGCGATGAACCAAAATTATAAGCCGAAACGTACTAGAGGGTTAAGTAAAAAAAAGGATTTGCAGATGACATTAAACGCATAAACTTAAATTTAAACAATATTCCTTAAAATATTAAATATAAATATTTTTTATACAAATTATTTATGCTGCGTCATTTTAATCTCCGAGACATATCAAAGATCGAGTCGAACTCTTGGATATTTGGACCAGATTGAATGATCGAAGAGAAAGCGGCTGCTTTTCACTGGCTTCTAAAGATTTGAGGCGAGTTTGATCAGAAGCGAAGCGGAACTTTTGAATGAAAGTTCTGGATAGAAGTTCTATGATCGAATTCTAAATAGAAGTTTAAAAGTATGGCAACTTTCTGGCTTATACATGGTAAGCTAATAAGTGTGAGAGAATCGTATTATATATGGTATGATATGAGTCTGCTTCCTAAAACTTTATTAACCCAATACTACTGTGATTATGATCTAAGGCAGGAGTCGGCAGTTTGTCAAGTGAGAAGAGCCAAATTGTCAAGGAAATAGCCGCATATATGTAATATCATAAATTGATAAGTTATAAGGCTGCTGGAGATGAGGTGAAATTGGAGTTTATGTCTGAAGAGCCGCAAACGTCGATGCAAAGAGCCGTATGCGGCTCGCAAGCCGCTTCTGCCGACCCCTAATCTATGGCAAGGTTTGCTTCGTGATAATGAAGCAAGATATGGTCGTTGTAATGTTACAAAAATTATCTTTATTCATCAAAATAATATCAGATTAATTAAACAATTGAACAGTTTTAATTTAATCCTTGTTGATTATGCTATATTGGAGCTATACAAGAAAAAGTTTATTACAGTTTTTCCACACAACCATTTATTGGCAAAAGCATAAACGAGTGGTACCACTTCTGAAAAAAATATAAAAAACAAAAGGAGAAAAATAACATAATATCATAATCAAAGGATCACGCAACGCCATAATCAAAAATAAAAGTCAGACATGAACAAATCAAGTTACACCCCCAAATCTTCGTAATTGGCCGCAAGAGACGCAAGAGAGATCGACCGATAAAGCACCCGCTTCCCTCTTCATCTTAACCCTACTCAAGACATGACGTCCAGATATTTGGAGACGAATGGATTCTTCAGATGAAATAATTATACAAACTGTGACTCAAAACTGTTGCATAATAATAATAATCAAATAAAAAATCACTGATACAAAGGTCATGTGTTATATATCTTGGAGAAATCTAACGTGCCTACTATTCCTTGATCCTTAAAGATGACTATAATACATATATTATCACACTGTTTGGCCCTTTGTAATACTGTGAATCTGGAATGTTACAATTCGGAAAAATTATACTTAGTGCCTGCTCGGTGGAGATATCTTGGGCTGACCGTTTTTTGTTAGGATACGTGCACATTCTTATTATTTGCATCAGCACTATTGATCCCATTTATTGCTCTCGTTGAAATCTGATCACTAGTAAATTTTATGGTAACGATTTAACCATTTTAACAGATAACGATTATGTGTGGTCCCGACGACATAATATTAGTTTTTGAAACCAAATTCTGAATATTTGAATTACCTAATAATATTATTCCATATTGTGTTTAAGATATTCCTAGCATAAAACTAAATATCAAAACCGTGAGCAAAAAATATTGAGGAAAATGCATAGAAGCTTTAATGGTTATGCAAAATATACCGAAATTGTGAAATAATGATAATAATATTCAATATTATAATAAATCACTCAGACCTTTCTCAGAATAATAAATTTTTGCTATCACGATTATATTTTACAAAAATATATAATTGAAAAAAGTATAGTTTTTATTGCTTTTAGACGAATCCATGGCTATATATTTTAAACCACCGTGTTTATTAAAATTTTTTTTGAAGAGTTAAGAAATATTTTTTAATGTCTAAAAATACATATTGAATCCAAAATTATCCGCTAAAATTATTTTTTTAGAACTATAGTTTTGTGGAATTTTTGAAACCATATCATTGTTAGTTTTAAAATAAAAAATAAAAGTAGTAAATTATTTTGAAACATATATAATAAAAAAAAAGTTAGGTCATAACATCGTAGGTTACTGATTAACGCCATTATTAGTCTAAAAACTACAGATTTATGATTGTTTCATAAAATAAATATACACGGTGTAAAGTGTATGCGTAGCGACCATATAAGCGCAAAATTAAATTATGCAAAGCTATGTGACAACAATTAACCCATCAAGGACGCCATAAAAGCAACACATTTGAGCTTACTGCCAGAATAATTAACATTTTAGGACCTAGCTAAATAACGCTAAAAGCACAGATATATTAAGTTAATAATAACAAAAAAATTGTATAGGAAAAAGGCTTCATAAGTTCTAATGCAATTTGCCAAATATATTTGCAAATACATAATACCAGAAATTCAAACATAAGTAAATCTATTGTTTATCAACATTTTGCCCGAAGGCTGTGACCGTTTTTCACCGCCAAATCATAACATCGAACTGATTCATCCCCCGACCGTTACAATGTTTATGCAAATATTTTTGTAACAAAATATAGTAAGGAAGGGGGGAATTAGTAACTTTTTCATGCGAGCTAAATTTTTCTAGTCACGCCACTGAGCATATATTTCAATACTTCGGAGTTAATCGAATCGATACCGACAATTCAGTATGAAAATAGACCTAGAAACCATCAAAATCTGTAGTAAGAGAGCCAAATTGCCTTTTCACTTCAATCGTCAGATTTGGTTCAGCCCATTGACGTTTCTGAGTCACTAAGAGTTTACCTTAGCTTCGAAACCTGGACATTCTACACATGCATATCTATATACAATTTATTATACACAATTTGTGCGGCCGTAATAATTATTTATAATTTAGTAATATAAACTTTATTAAATGCGTATATATAAAACTACATATATACAAGTGGGCACCAATAAAAAAAATCTTAAAAATACAACATACAGTAGGTTCTCGAGTTACGCGGTATCTACTTACGCGGATTCGTAGTTACGCGGTTAAAAATTTCGAAAATTAAAAATTTGTTATAATATCGATGTTGATATAGATTTGCGCGTAAATTTTTGTTCCTGGTTGATAATGCACCGGGACATCCACCGTGTGATCACGAACATATCAAAATAGCATTTTTGCCCCCAAATACGACCTCTATAATACAACCTATGAATCAAGGTCTAATACAAAGCTTTAAAAAATATTACTTAAGGACAACTTTTAGAAATGCCATAAAGGTAACTGAAGGGCAAAGCAGTATATCACTCACACAGTTTTTGAAAGAACACAATATTTATGAAGCTGTTAAAAATATTGGTGTTGCCTGGAATGAAATTGCAAAGTCTACCATGAAAAACGTTTGGAAGAAGCTTACTCCTCAATTTTTTGAAGTTGTTGAAGACCCCATGCAGGAAGATAACATAATTAATGATCTTGTTGAAATTACAAACCAATTAAATTTAAATCTGAATGAAAATGATTTCATTGAATTGTTAGAAAGTCATAGAGTGGAATTAAACAATGAAGATTTAATAGAACTTGAAGAATATAGAAACAACGGCGGTGATTCGGAGGAGGAAGTCAAAGAAATTAAAGAATTTGAGTACAAAAAATGAAAGAATGCCTTAATTTGATAGACCAAGGAATGGCTGGTTTAAAAGCACAAGATCCCGACATTGATCGGTTTGAGAAAGCCAATAAAGCAGTTCAGGACGCTATTTCCTTTTATAAAAATATCTATTATGAGAAAAAAATATCTAGTGTACAATCTTCACTGGATAAGTACGGTTTCTTATTAGATAAAATAAATCCAACACCTAAAGATATTGAAATGGAATAGTATAGACATATGACATGATATTTTAATGAATATGTATGTATAAATATTATTTTTATGTTTCTCATTTTATTTTGTAAAAAAAGTTAAGATTATAATGTATGTAGACATTTTACACATAGAAAAATTTTTTATAATGCTTTTATTTTCATTTTAACCTAATGTATACATACAAGAAGACGGCATTTAGTTCTTTTAAGTATCGTTCGGATGATTGGGGGAATGTATTAATATTTAATACATATCGGATGAGTATTCCTCTACTTACGCGATTTTCGACTTACGCGAATTTTTCTGGAACGAATTAACCGCGTAAGTCGAGAACTTACTGTATATACCTAAAGTAGTGTTTTTATATTTTTTTCTTGTTTCATTTGCAAAAAATCTCCTGCAAAAGCCTCATTAATTAATATCCTCACAAGGTTAATTTCGTTTAATTCAACAATTACTCCAAATTGGTCCAAAGTGAGGCCCCTGGTGGGGCGCTTAAGCCGGCTATTGCGGTGGGGCGCAGCGCCTGCCGCGGCTTACTAAGAATTAATTGATTCCAGTAGTGCTGCGGAATGCGCAGGGGAGAACTGGCGACTCTACTGTTTCATTTTTCTATTTATTCACAAGAGAGGGAACGCGCTCGTAAATACCCAAAGGGGAATTTGCGATTTTTACGTGGGTAATAAAAAGACAGACTTTCGTGTGACCTCTCTAGGTACCGACGTAAAAAGAGAAATATAAATATCTACAATAAAATACAAGATAAAACTAAAAATAAACATCTTACAATTTTTTAACAGTTACTAGAAACATGAACATGGCAATTATAAGGTTCGAGATTACGACTTTTCGTTCATAGGATAACGCGTTATAGCTCATACGAAATAATTAAGTTAGATCTGTGAATAATTCAGATCATATAATCAGGTCTGCCGAGAGGGGGGGAGAGGGGGCAAATTCCCGGAGCCCGTTCTTCGTGAGAGGCCCGACTCTGGAAAAAAATCATAGCAAGAATATATTTATAAAAAAAAGTAAAAAATGTTAGGCTTTGTCAAAAACCTTCTCAAAGTCAATTAAACATAAGTAAATATATACTTCAATATCCTGTCAATGTTGTGTTATAACTTATATACTAAAAAGGGCTTCTCTTATTCTCAAACCTTTGCAGTCAATCGTGAATCATACCTAAGTATATAATCAATATATTTATTGTATAATTTTCAATTTATATAAAATCAATTTAATTTTAAATATATGATTTGTATGTGTAAATGCTAATTTATCTCGGCAAGCCACGGATTACTGACAGCTGAATAGCCCACCATATTTTTCACCCCCACCCTCATCGGATTAAACACACAATATTTACTGTTTCACATCCCCTATCCATACACACAATTTACACTTTAAAATTCTCATTTAAGAGTAATTTTACTTATCAATAATAATATTAATTATCCAAATCCCATCCAAAAATAACTCTTAGCTCATTTAAGATGATAAATAATCCAAGCCATGAATGATCAATGTAATAAATATGTGCTTTTTGCAATGTGTATATATGGTTAAATAGATATTATGGTATATACACACAGGGATTTAGTACCTTAATACGTTTTAGAAAAAGCCCTCAATCAAGATTAGGCACACAGTATTCGTTCATATAAAGTATCTAATGGTGAAAAAAAGTACCTTTTATAGTCATGCCATATTTCAAACTCCCCTCGGAAGAGAATTCTATTATCCTCAATGTTTTCGAACGTATTGCGGTTTCTAAAACTATGCAAGGAAAAATATCAACATCTAAGAATTATTTTTAAAAAATTTTATAGATCGTCATATTAAAAATGCAATGGTAAAAAATTGATTATTCGCTGTAAAATATGAACTTTGTACATACATTAATTATTTTGATTTAGTCTGATATGAGAAGTTTTAATGATTTGCTTCTGTTAAAAAATTATAAACAGTGTTAAAAAAATACGTAAGCTCAAAATAAATTACATTTGTTATTCTAAATCAACAAATATGTACTGAAATGTAAAAAACAAACGTTTGAGCGCCACCGCGAGGATTTCCCAGCCAAAGCCCCTTTTTGTCAGTTGGAATAAGATACCAAATCTTTGAGGATTTCCCTGTCTGATATAAACGCCATCATTTTAAGCCGCAGCCTCCCGAGGGAACGAGCCACACTATCGTCTCGAGTGAATAGAAAAAAGTACAATTTTTCTATCATTCAACGCCGATCGTTAATCAAAAAAATAAATATATTGAATGTGTGAGTATGTTCTTCGAAGGATTAGTGCTTAGCGTTGTAATCCGTTATCCCCAAAAAGGGAGATCAAGAAGGACGCGTGTTAAATTGTACACTTGAATCAATATAATGACGGCTCAGCCCTAGGGATGGCAATCAAACCAATATACGCGAGGGTCGTAGATTCGTATTTAATCTTTTATTTGCCAGTTTGATTGACGTAGTTTCACACCTATATTTTTGCGCTTTTGTTGCAGAAATTCTGCCCATGTGCGAGGATGGATTCCCACAGACGAAGGAGTTTTTGATGAAGGTCATGGAAGTGCTGTTCGATTTCGTCAAGAACACCAACGACAGGAATGAAAAGGTAAGGATTTTTGAGAAATATATTTAGACACTTAATGGTGACTCACCCATTTTATCGAACAGATTTTGGAGTTTCACCATCCCGAAGAGATGAAGAGATTGCTCGATCTGGAGTTGCCTGAACGCGGTTTTCCTCTGCAGCAGCTGGTGCAAGACTGCGCCACTACCCTAAAATATCAAGTGAAAACAGGTATTTACAATTTATATTTTTTAATTAAGAACCGTTCACAACTATATTTTACATTTGTATTCAAAATAACCAGATAATCATATAATAAATACTACAACAGGAAAGCTTATCATGATTAAATAAAATCCAGAAAAAAATAATTGAAAATATATTTTTATAAAAAAAAATTATATTATAATATTGACACAATATTTTATCTTTTGACTTTAATTAAATTAAATTTAACACGTAAATGTATTTTTATAAACCCTTTTTTTAATTTGTCTATACTATCTTTTAGAGAATTTTTTTTAAACTAATGCATGTCAAATTAAATAGCTGTCTTAAAATTGCTTATAATCTTTTCTTAAGTCCGATTAAAATTTAATATATTTATAAATAAGTTATATTAGGTACACACATTTTTTTTTGAAATTAACATTAACTTAAATTACAATTATATATGAAAAATATGCCTAATTTTAATATGTTTTTATTATAATATATAATAAATATTTTTTATTTTACAAATAATAACAAATCATCTTCGAAAATATTTTTTAGTATTTTATAAGCAATTTGAAAAATGCATAATATTAAAAATAATTTTGTTTAATTTTAGTCAGTGACTTAATTAAATAGTGTTTAATAAATTTTCAGTAACATAAATAAATACTGAGTTGTCAAACAGTCAGAAATTATATTAAAAGGTAAATAATTATCTGAGGATCTGTTTTACTACATAGTTTCTGACAAATTATTTAAAACTTACTATAAAAAAACTGACTCTTTAATCTGTTGCATTGAAAAAACACTCTTTAATTTTGTATTTAAAAGCAAATATAAAATAAGTAATATGTTTAACTCTTTCGCTTTAATAAAAATGTTTCCGTTAAAATATGAGCGCTTAATTTGATGAAATGTATATTTTTATTTTTCCCTTCACTAAGGAATACTATAAAAGTCTAATGTGTGTCTGTAAAATAGTTTCAATCTACTTACTTAATTTTAAACTGATCGTAACTGAGCATTTATAACTATTACCTGATTTTTTTAAGAAACTGACAATTTAATCTATTTCTTTGTGAAAATTCCATTAGTGATAATGTATATTATTACTTAAAATCAGACACAAAGTATAAACATTGCTTAGATTTTCCGCTTTAATAAAAATGTTTTCAGTAAAAAATTAACGCCTAATTCGATTAAATATATTTTTTATTTTCCTCTCATAAAATATAAGTCCCATGTGTGTCAATAAAATAATGTATTCTTAAAACCAATTATTATCTGCGTACTCAATTTTTAACTGACCGTTTTTAAATGATTACTGACATTTTAAAATAATTTTCACTCAAAAGTAGAGTTTGCCATTTTTCACTTTAAAGCCATCAATATAATTTTCTTCGAAATAAACCATAAAAATTTTTACTGCGTGGTCTAATTTATTTAAAAAAGAAGAGAGAAAGGAGAAAAAGTGAATTCTTAACATTTACTAATTATTATTTGACAAAGCAGCTCCCATATTAAGATATTTTTATTGTTACTTTATATTTTGGAGATGTGCGATTTTCATTACATACACATCAGAATGATGAGAACAAAGTAACATTATTAAATCATTACAATTTAAAAATAGAGTAAATTCTATCAACTATATGTAATTTAAATAGTAAAGTTTTTTTATGTACATACATGTAATTGCTTGATAGACTCTTTGAATCAAATATGGTATATCAAACATCAAATTATATATTTTTGTATGTTCTCAACCTTTCAATAACTATATATTGATCTGAAAATAACACTTACTCTATGCCAATAGTACCCGGCAAACAATATTGGCGCTAAAGCTTCCATTAAGCATTGGCATCTGATGTCTATCGATTTTCCTTCAGCGGCAGCCTTCGCCGCCCATCCCATGTCGGATTATCCACGGGTCGGTGCTCTCCCACGCCCGCACTTCTGCACCACTGCCCTACACTATAATACCCACTCTTCCCTACGCAATGTCCAAAAATTGAAAAACAAACAGGAATATAGGGAATCGCAGCCAAAAGCGGAAGCAATAGCCGGCGGCGGCCATCCGCGTAAATGCCCTGTCCTTTTCCACAGCACCTTTGACAATACCGGATATTGAAATTTTATATGTTTTTTGATATATTATTAAAGACAGAAATAATCAATATTATATAGAAGTGTTCATAAAGTGATTCTAATTATTTATTAATTCAATTAGATAATAGTAAAGAAGTACACAGCATAAACTTCCCACGACCTTCAGAATCTATCTAGTTTATAGTTTATTATAAAATTGCAATCTTAGTGAATTTTGATATTTTCTTAAAACGCATTTAGCTTTTAATAAAAAATCTTTTTTCTGATTTCGCGATAGAAAATTTAATAAAATGCGTTATTTTACTGCCATTTAGTCGAATAAAATGTGGCTGCACAGCACGAAATTTTTAAATATTTTTTTATTTTATTTTATTTATAAACACATCAGATGCGCATTTGTTGCGCAGAGTATCATATTTATATAGTTTATTTATTATGAAGTAATAGTTTACAAATTATGAGATTATTTTTTGGACAATTTGGCAAAAACTTTTTAAAGAACTGTTTGGTTATTTGAATAAATTAGCATAATAAATTTGGCCGAGCAGTGAGAATATTAACAGTTTTTCTTTGAAAATAGCATAGCGAAAAAAATTAAATCAATGGCATAAAATTTAATTTGATTTTTTTTTTAATTCTCCGGATTCTTGATATTCCCGGGAATAAAAAATATCTGGAAAATGTTATCTATTATCCATATCAAAAATTACGTTTCTTTTCCGTGTTTTTTTAATTATACTATTTATTCAAGAACAATTAACTTTTTTTCTAAAATATGATTAGTTAAAAATTACTTAATAATGCAACTTCCTTTTACCATTATGATTTGTTATCTACAGATATATCACAAATAAAAAAAGTAGATATCCTCAGTGTAAGTTAAAAGAAGGTAATAAAATTAAATCCCTTTTTTCAATGAATTTTAAATTAATCAAAAATATTTTTATTGCCAATTAGTTTGTTGAATTACACTATTGGATTATTATTTTTCGATCTTAACTGCTCTTAACTGCTTGGTTTTAAAGATTACAAATTAAACTTCTAGTATCGTATAGAACTACCGAGCACCCCTTATACGTTCTGTATGAAAAAAAAATATATATTTTTTTTATAAAATGGCGGCCAATGTAAAAATCAAAAGTGTCATAACCTTGCAACATAAAATCTCACTGAAAAATTTTGTATGTAAAAAGTGTTCAAAACCTTAATTTACATTTAAAAAAAAATTTTCATTATTTTTTTTTTAATAAAAAACGAGTCTTACGGTAAATTGACCGGGCCCCCGTACAAGCTTTTATGCGACTTGGCATATAGTTAACGCTTGTATTTGGTTCCTTTTAAAGATATAGACTTGAATTTTTGATACGAAATAAAGATTTCGAATATACTTACGATATCGTTTAAAAAAATTAAAAATTAAAAAAAAAATTTTTTTTCTAAAACACGTTTAGTGTTATGAGTCGATCGACCCACCATACATACGCTCATAAGACTGTGATTTTATTTATACATATTTAAAGTTGAATTTTGGTCACAGTATAGAATTTTTGAGCACCCTGTATATGTTTGTTAGCAAAATCCAATGTGTAACTCAAATTATTATTTTTCAGTAAAATTCACATGTGTAAAATCGAATGATAAGCTCGTAAACGTTTTATAAAACTATTATTTGTAATACCATCATTGAAATTATAGTAAGGCTACGTTAAAATTAAGTTCGCAGATGTTTAGAATATACTACAGGCACGCATTGGACTTTTATTGTATTCGGAAAAATATTGTTTAACGGAAAAAATAGTACAGCTTATTTTATGAAGAAACCAGTTCTCTTCAAAAAATTTAGTAGGTTTCTGGTTTCTTGAAGCTGATTTATTATTTCATTGCAAAATATCATATTCTGAAAGCTGCGGAAGCTGAAGAAGAATATAATTAATTATAGCGTAACGTCCAGAGTGATTACTAAATCTTACCACATTGTATTGAATATTGCTTCAATAAATAATATTATAGATGAATCGAGATCGTTCTTATTAAGTGGATTAATTGTATAGATTTGTCACTACAAGTAAAATATAAATATCAGTGAATTCAAATGATATTTGTAGCTAAAAAAGAAGACTGTTTCATTAGATTTTTCTTTCAATTTAATAAAACTTCAAGCATAACTTCAGTCGAATTTTTCATTTAATCGGCTTTTAAGTTTAAAAGTAACCAGGATTGTTATTAATCACTGCATGGTATTTTTTGTTTGTGTATGACTGTTTGATCTATTGTATTTTTAACCAAATCCACGATTTACCTACATATAATCTCTGAACCCAACTGTATGACAAATCATGATGCAATTACCCTTTATATGAATTTATACGCTTGTGGATGTTTTTAAGTATTTCGTTTCCATCAAACGGCGGAGATGAGAGATTATCTCGAGCCATTTGTGGACATAATTGAATACTTGCAACACCCAGCCGAGCGGCTAATTTGCTATAAGGGCAACCCTACTAAACGCTCGGTTTCATTCTGAAGATCAAAATTATATTGCTATCTAAAATCAAAAGTTAGATTTAAAAATGTTTTATTTAATTTACTAATTTTTGTATTTCTAAAATATGGAATAGTTATTATTTTAATAGAAAGAAAAGTCCAAAAATCAGCCAAAAATGAGCTCTCGCCTGTCGAGTGTCGGGGCACAGGGTTCAGGAATGCGTGGGGTGCCGGGTTTTGATACAAATAAAGCATTATTTACAGATGACGGCACGCTTTTATAGGCTTACCCACGAGCCGGTGCACTGTTCGCTTCGAGAGGGTGAATCCCACCCCTGCTTTTCGTGCCATCATCCCCCGTTTTGGCGGGCGTAATTCCATCACAATTATTTGCACTATGCATTTTTGGATGACTCGAGAATCGGCATGCAATCGATAATATATTTTTTAAAACACTAGTTTTGCAAATTCTGTATTTATTATGACAAATGATCGCATGATTCTGCTGCATAAAATAGATTTTATAAATCAAAAGCAAGCCTATATTTATATAATCTAGTCTAGCCTTCTTACATAATTTCACGAGCCACAGTTTGGCTACTGTTGGTATATAGGATTTAAAAAATGCAGAGCGACACAGATCATATATATTTAGAATAAAATATTGTAATCGAATTTCACAAAAACTCTTTCCATCATTTTTTATAGTTATATAGTAATCACTGGGTGAGCGTATGGTGGATGATAAAAATATATAGTGTTACATTCGTATTGCTATACATTGATGCAATATATTTATTCTTGTCCTTTTATAAGTATCGTACATTAACTAAGAGTATATAAAAGTAGTACAGATTAATTGTTTTTTTTTAGGTTTTCTGTCTTTATTATTATGTTTTATAAATACAGACTTATAGCAATGCATATTTAACATCAGATTTTAGTTCACAAAATAATCAAATATATAAAAATAATCCTTAGATCATTCTACCCGATATAATATCATACAGCCACACATCCGACATATCGCATAATATATAGGCGCGTGCTGATTTGACACCGCATAGTTAAAAAATATGTACCCACCAACGTTTCAAGGGGTGAGAGGCGACATAATACATACAAGGGACTTTGGGTCTAAATCCCAGAGGACAGTTTATCAGTCAGTGAGCATCCGCATTGTTGGGGTTCGCGTGTGGTTGTCGTTCTCGAACAATATGCCTCGTGTAATTGAATAAACACATAAATAAAAGCGTCTGTTGGGTGTCGATAAATTTTTTATTAACAAATATTTTTGACGTCCATCAGGCCATCCTCACTTCTTTAACCAACTGTCTTGCGGCCTCGATTTGGTCTCCATGGCTGGAGAATGGCTAACTGCCACTGCCAACACCAACATGTTCACGTATGAGATCGCTCCGGTGTTCATTTTGATGGAGCAGGTCGTCATGGAAAAGATGAGGAACATCATCGGCTGGGACACGGGAGATTCGATCTTAGCTCCAGGTAAATATCATAATTAAATAGTAATAATAACAATTCAATTTACAATTTCAATTTACACAAACACAGGCGGTTCTATCTCGAACTTGTACGCTTTCCTCGCCGCTCGCCACAAAAAGTTCCCATACTACAAAGAGAAAGGCCTCAACAGCATCCCTGGAGAGTTGGTGATGTACACATCCGACCAGGTGAGACTTAAATACTTAAACTTCAGTACAACATTTTCTAAAAAATTATGGAAAATTCCCAGTGCCATTATTCGGTGAAATCCTGCGCTGCAGTTTGTGGCCTGGGCACAGATAATTGCGTTATGGTTCCGTCTGATGAACGCGGAAGGATGATCGTCCCTGAACTGGAAAGACTCATTCTGGAGAGGAAGTCGAGGGGGCAGGTAAGTATCTTAGATTTCTCTATTAATTTTGCAACTTTTGCTTTTTGATTGATTTGTATTTCGATACTAGATTCCGTTCTTCGTTAACGCGACCGCTGGAACCACGGTCATTGGAGCTTTTGATTGCATTGAGGAAATTGCAGATGTTTGCGAAAGACACAACTGCTGGCTTCATATTGATGTAAGTTTAATGTGAATATAATAAAGCAAAGTAATCATAATTGTGTGAAAATATTTCTTATTGTTTTATTTAGGCTGCTTGGGGTGGCGGCATATTGTTCTCGAAGAGACATCGTGCAACCAAACTCAGAGGAATTGAAAGGTAAGTTTAAAACAGATAATAGTGTATAAAAAACATTATTTTAAATTCTTTTACTGTTTTGTTCGTTCGCGCCGACACGATTTTATTGCTTTTGACGTGGATTTTTGACTTCTGAGAAGGGATAATTGTTTTTGCGCTCCCCTATTGGTCAAATTCCACTTTAGATTCTTACTTATTTTAAGTCGTTATATTGTTGTATAAAATCTAAATAACCGAGCGTTTCACTGCGACGGTGACAGCGTGATTTTATTGCTTTTGACGTGGATTTAATTTAATGTAATCTATGAATCTTAATGAAATGGCTATCTTTTGCCCCTATAAAAAAATCTGAAATGACGCCCCTGCTCTACTTTATATATAAGTATTATTTTTACTATATTTACATTGCAAATTAATATTTCTATCTTAATTCCAATAGTTCTTTTTTTAATTATTAATTGAAATTGTCGAATCAAAATATATAAAAGGCAGCTTAAATATTATAATATCTTATCATAGATTAAACTATATCATACAAATATGCCTATCAAAATTATATATAAAGTATATTTTGCACATTTAAGTGCTTATTATAATGACGTCATCACTCAAGCGGTTTGACGGTGATTGATTGCAGCTAAACACAGATGCTCTCAATTATTCACGCTTTTCGTTATAGTATATTCATACATATTAAAATGTCCGCCCATAATATAGATAAAGCAGAGTTTCATAGTATTTTTAATCAGAATTCATAGGTTTTCTTCGGAGCGTTATCGCTTAATCCGATTTTTATGGTAGAGTGTTTGCTTAACGACGGCAGTTGATATAGTAGATATAATAGAAAGGCGATATAGTGCGGCGAATTTATCAGCAGATAAGAATATTTTGGGATTTTGAGACCTCTAAAGTGCGCAGTAAACGAGAGTGATCGATTTACAGAAACCTGCGGAGAGCAGAGATATTGTGCTTTCATTTGAAATGGCTACATTTCGCTACCTGAATTTACATCATACTATCAGAATTGAGGTAATCTTGTTCATTGATGTACCTATTATATAATTTATCTTGCATAGATGCATAATAAATATGTATTTAAATAAAATGTTTGATGATGACCAGATTTAGTACATTTTTTTTTATTATGGTATTCACAGTTATAAACTATGGTTTGTATGTCACTTATGTAACAAATCTTGTTATTGGAAAGCATCGATTTGATTGGTTAAAAATCAATTTCTCCCTTTGTTGTTGAAGCGTATCATTTCAATACATAAAACTCTTCGATGGTTTATAATAGATCTCTTACTAGGTTAACTTTCTCATAATTTTATTAGTATAAAATGAAACCCAAACTAGTGCTAAATAACATTTTTGTTAAAAATGAGTTATGATATCTTCTAAACTAATTTTCGTATACTCTATGAAATTATCAAACTCGTATTGTTTGCAATTTATTATAAACTA
Source organism: Plectrocnemia conspersa (assembly GCF_051122295.1). NCBI lineage: Eukaryota > Metazoa > Arthropoda > Insecta > Trichoptera > Polycentropodidae > Plectrocnemia > Plectrocnemia conspersa. The sequence continues at coordinate 15,399,563 of NW_028277167.1, forward strand.
TGCAGGTCGCAATAGTAGTATTAAATATTATAAAAAAATAAGTAATGGTTCAAACATTTTTCATTGTCTTCTTTATCTAATGAATTTTAATCGCGTGAATCCATAGTTGAAAAGTAGGGTTCTAAACTAAATTCCGTCTCTAAGTAATAAATATTTTCAACAGTAGAACGGCATAAATGTTCGAATTCTCAACACCGCAGTACAAAAAACGTTTTATCTTCATCTTCCGTTTGCATCATAAGATTCCCTATCGAGCTCGACGGTTTACCGTTACATTTTAATTAGAATCCACTACTATTTGCCTCTCAGCCATACACCGTGTGGGTGTTACCCTGCGCTTCTAAAGAAATATTTACCATTTTATTTTTGTTATGTAATAATGCTCTTTTCTTATAATAAATACAAATATTTTATTGCTTTTAGTAACAACAATAGTAAGGAATACATTTAATAATGACTATAATAATTAAATTTATTTAAAAGATCGTTGCAATTCTACGCAAAATTAAAAAATCAGATACATAAGTAGCAAAATTATGGAATGAAGTTAGTGGTATTATATGTTAATCAAATTTACTCATTTAACAATCCAGTACTGACGCCGACCCCTGGAAATAAAAGTGGGAGAGGTGTCGCATGCAACGAAGAAAGAGATAAAGCATGCTATTTCGTGTAACTGTACTCTTATGAAGCCTCCCGTTTCTACCCGATCAATGTCGCGAAACGAAAATACGCGTCTCCCGCATACAAAGTGTATTTGGAAGCCAAATATAAAATTATTTTGATTGCGCGTGTTTATTTATGTTAATGTTTTGAGGTTAAGAAAAATCTAATATTTCATGTCATTAATTGAGATATATTTTTATTTACACATACTATTTCCTACAAACTAAGTACCCAATCTTTGATGATCTATCGGGCTTATAATTATATAATCACTAAATCTAATCTCTCAGACACAATAGAAATTGCAAAAGATACCGGTTCATTAGGAATTGTCACCGAGTATGCCACTGGTATGAATATACTTAAAAGTTATATAATGATTGCCAAATATTTTTTTCTAATTAAATTTGTAAAACAGAAACTGTAGTTTAAAAAAAACTTCAGTTGTTCTATCAAATTAAATGAATATATATGTTATATATATATATCAAGAGTAAAATAGCACATTCATCTGTTTTTCTAAAAATTTAATCACCATCGCTACAATACAACTTTTTATTTTTGTTTAAAATTATATTAATACAAATCAGTTGTTAATTAACCTTTCTAATGCCATGAGCGACTTACGGGGCTCACACGAAAGCTCATTTACGCTACGAAATAATATTACAAGACTAAGATAATATAGTCATCTATGAAGAAACGTTCAAAATTATTACTTTGGCACATAAACGGTTAAGTGAATTTTATTTTATATAAAACACGTAATAGGAAAATTAATCAAAAAATCCCAAGCACTATTCCGTGCGGTCCAGGAACGGACTTTCAGTTTTTAGGGGGGGGTAATTGGTCGTTTTTGTAAAAAAAATATTTCATTAAAATTTTATTTATTTCATTAAATTACATGCATTTTTCTCGCCAAATTTAAGGCAGGATAAAAATAAATTGCCCCTTCCCCCCCCCTCATGTGAAACTTTTCATTAAAAAAATAAACCCCCTATGCGGTCTATTTTTTGGAGTTCGGACCACACGCTTAAGTATTTATAGTGCAAAGTATTAAATTTATAGTACAAAGTATTCAAGTAAAATTAATCAAATTTATAGTGAAAACTATTTTAGCTAAAGTACAATTAATTCACACCTTATTAATAATTGTAAATACAGCTTATAATTATTAAATGGAATATTTTTTTAATAATTGAATCATTCAGGTAAAATTATAGCGAAAAAATATTTTTAATAAATATATATACATACATATGTATGTGTAAAAAACATACATATTAATTAATTAAATAAAAATAATTGCAAGGCATATTTTTTTATTATTATTTATAGCAACTACATAACCCCAATTTAAATTTAATTTAAAAAAAATATATTACAAAAATAAGAATACATATTTTTGCTGGAAATATAAGTTTTTAGAAAAACCGCATTTAGGGACGAGTCAAATAAAACATTTTATTTTTTTAGTGAATATTCCTGCCGTTGAGAATACTCGCTCGCTTTCCTTTGATGTTGGCGTAATTATGAGCAAAGATTTAGATTATGAGTTTTCTGGTTGGTTGCAAAATCTTTCATTTGCTCGACTATATATATTATTTTTTATCAGAGACAAATTTTGTTTAATTATTCTTTAATTGTCAACTTCATATTAATAAAATTCTCATCAGTAGTATATGCAATAATTTTTTGCAATATCCGATTTCGAACTATCTAAATTAAAAAATTCATTCTAATAAACTTTCTTCATTTAAAAATAGTTTTACAAAGCAAATTCGAAAATAGTTTTAATTGGTTACATAAAAATATATAAAACAATTTAGCTGATTATTTATTTTCTACTCAATTTATGAGTTTAGCTCTGCCATCTTTTTCAGTTGAAAATCAGGGAGCTATTTTTTTTTAAATCCCGAAACACGAGGTGGCACAAAATCCGGAAATTCTCGAGTTGTCTTTACACGAGATTCCCTATTGCCTACATTAAATTTAATATATTTTAATTATAAATATAATTCTAGTCAAATATCAATTTGATATCAAACAAAACTCACCATGTTAAAAGGATTAACTACCCCTGTATTTAAATTTCCACAGTAGAGCATATTTTGCCAGCTCCATCAACCGTACATCCCCCGTCAAAGTGCACTTTCGCTAATCCTAATTGAATTCTAATGTACACACTTAATCATTGCACTTTAACACGAATTGAAAATTTAAAACACTCCTGGTCAACGTGTACAAAGGTAAATCGACATAAAACGAAACAGTAAAGTGTGATTTTATTCAAGTACAATTTCAATCGATATTTTTTTGTAGAGACACTCTAAAAAATTGAGTTCTTAGCCTCATTTAGATACTTTAAAACAGATTTGCGTCTAGAAAAGCGCATAAATCGGCTTAGCTCTAAATGTGTTGACTTTGCACACTCACCCTCTCTATAGAAGGATCCAAAATCCACATAATATTATGCAGCATACGTTGTTTCACACACAATAACCACAACTCTTCCGTGTGGCGTTTTGAGGTAGCCTCATATTTACAAAATATAATCTTTGTTGGTTCAGGCGCAGAACTGCATGCGAAATTTGCGACGGTGTTATTTAACCCTCTATGTTAATTTCCATAATCGATGTTTATTTATTTTTATTTTTTAGGGCTGATTCCGTGACTTGGAATCCTCACAAGCTGATGGGCACGCTGCTGCAATGCTCAACTATCCACTTCAAGGAAGATGTAAGTAATATACTTAAATTCGAAATCACTCTTTTGCGACTCGAATGATTTTTTGTTGAAAAAGTAAAGTGTGTTATATTTTGTGACTTCTGAATTGGATTTATGAATATGTAGAGGAATTTCTTGACAAAATATAGGAAGAGAGAAGCAGCTGCTTATGGTAGTCGCAACTTGTTTCTGTCTATGGCAAAGAAGTGTCGGTTGATGCAAGTAATAAAATTGCTTAAAAATAATGAATAATTAATTTGTTTTGACGGGTGTTTAACTTTATGAATAATGGGAAAAACTGTTCTTAAATCAATAATTCAATACAAAAAAATTAGACTATCGGAAAAAAGAGATCAGTCACTAGAGTTCTGTGTCGTTAGAATCAAGAAATTCGTTTCCTGACTCACAAATGTATTCAGTTCGATATTTAAAAATAAATAAATGGGTGTTTGAAAGATTAATTATCCAAATCTCGTATAAATAAATAAAAAAAAAACATTTTTTGTAATAAAAAATTACTTTTAGGATAAAAAAATAATAGGCAATATTATTATAAAATTCAATAAAATTCGTTTTTTTCACTTTTGTCAGTTACAATGTCTTTTTAATTCGTAAAAATTTTATTATTACTTATCAATAGTAAAATTATTAAAAATTTATGAAAAAAAAACTTTTTTAAGCGTTTTCTGTTGAATTAATAAGGGACTAAAAATGAGAATATTAAGAAAAATTATAGTTATTATATACTTAAAATTGTGCAGATAGTAAGTGTCGCAGTAACGACCTTTAAAAAAACACTTTCCCTGCAATTTGCTAGGGTGGAAACAGCGGCCATATGTTACATCCCCTTGACTCGCTGTCTTGTGGAATTTAATTAAAAGTACCCCACATCCAAAATGGCGAAGTCGACGTTCGTCAGCCACACGACGGAATATTAAACTCCATTCTCAGTGTTGTTAGAAAACATAAGTTAAAATTTGCTGAGTAAATTATTTTTATACCAAAATATATGTATATATGTTTGTTTATATATAATTTATAAATTGTTAAAAAAAATACATTTATAAATTATATATAAACAAACGATATGATTTCTTAACCACTTAAACGCCAGCGACTCACTTGTTAATTTTTTTTTAAGCAAAATATATTTTAAATTAAGCTAATTAATTATTTACAAATATTTTCTTTTAATTAGTAAAGCTTCATTAACCAGTAAACCAAGTATTTTATATTTATTTTTAGAAAAATATACTGGCGCGTGAAGCGACTCACTAATTAGTCACAAGCGCTTAAAGGGTTAAGATTCGAGTATGTTTATATAATTTCTTCAGTGCTTTATTTGGTTGTATCTATGACATAAAATATTGTGCTTAAGTACAGATAAACCTATTTGTAGAAATATTCCAAATAAGTTTTCGTTTAGTATATACCACCATACATTTTTTAAAGCTGTTGATTCCCACGTGGAGCGATTTCTTCTTATCTGATTAATGTAGTATAACATATTTTTGCCATTTAAATACTTCCGACCTAGTTTACTTTTTCTCATATATTTTACACAAAGCCCATAAAAATTAATTGCTTAGATTAATATAATAAGATTTTTAATTAAACGCATTTAAAGCTTATTTACATGTAATCAAAGTGAACAATTGTGCATATCACAATGTTGAATATACATACATACAACGAGCGAGGGGAAAACTGTCTATTGGGAGCTTGGGATCGTTTAAGCAACATCTGCGACCGCTGTCCAATCAATCACAACCCCTGACCCTTCTCGTGCAGTAGTTGTATATTAAAAAATAAATCAAAACAACTGATGTATAGAGATGTTCATACGCTGAAAATACTTTAATATAAAATATGCAAAAAATAACTTCAGAACGAAAAAATGCGCGTTAACCATAAAAATTCGCTTTGTAACGAAAGGGGGAGATTTATATAAGCACGTACAAGCAGGAGGAATGCCTGTGGAATTTTTAAATTAATCTCAACCCCAATGTTATGTGTGTACAAATGAAGAATTCGCTTCATTGCATTACAAATAATTTTCTATTGTGAGAATGGTGGTTGTTCTAACAAAGATAAATTTATCCAAGTATATAAAAATATTATTAATTATTTTTAACCTATTAAATTTATATAAAAACAAATATCGAACTTAAACATACTATTTCAACTAGCAACTACTACAGATAAGCTAATTTAATATTAATTTTAAATATATTATACAATAGAAGCAAAAATAACTAAGCGATGTTTAAAATAATACATTATTGGCGATTCGCGTTCTGTACGATACACTATTTCGTAGCGTACTCTAATATGGCACCATTGTCTGGAATCCAAATTGGAGAGAACTCAAAGAAAATTTCAAGGATATCTCTTCAAGAGAAAGTACGGAACGTACCCGTATTTGTATCGTTTTGCTAAGAGCGTTGGAATACAATTCATTGCATTCTTGGCGTAGCGTCTACTCAATGAAGCACTTTTTAAAGTTGCTAAGGGGCGGTGTCAACAACCCGTCGATGCTCGGTGACTTTCAGCTGGCCAAGAGCTCTAGAGAGTCGCGATCGCGTTTCTTATTTCTGATCGTTGCGGCCGGGACGTCAGCGCTTGAAAACGTTTCTCTTGCACGAGCCATCCAGCTTTTCAAGCTGGAAAAATTGATGTGGTGCTCATCTAGTTTAGGTGTGCACCATAAATGTTTCCATAATTATTTATTTTGTTGGGGGAAACCTATCAAATCATTAAAGTCAGATTTGTAATAAAAATAAAAATAATAAAAATTTATTACACTCCGATGAATCTGACATATTTGATATGAACTATAAATAATGAAAAGTTGTTATTACTGCTCTTATAGTAAATAATAATTTTAAATGTAAATGTGAAAAGTACTTAATTCGTAATTGCAATAATCTTCGTCTGATTCAGATTCGAACATTTCAATCACGTATTCGTTAACCGAGAGGAATTATACAACTTTAAATTCGAGATCTGATTCATTGGAATAATTATATATTTTGGCCATCGCTATAAATATGTTTTAATTTAAAGTTAGTTCATATAAAAATTATTTAACGAAGTTAAGTTGAAAAATAATTGAGAAGCGCAGAATTTTGACGTAACTCTCCCAACTGACGCACGATTGAAACGCCGTCTGATGCGTGCATCAGAGTGAGTCAGCACATGAGGCACCTTGACCTAGCTCTCTCGCTCTTTCACACGTACTTGTGCATCTCTCCGTCTGATATACTCGCCCATCTCTCTCTTGCGAAATTCTCTGACAAAGTAATATAGCATGGAATGTTTTATTCAACTAATAAATCCTCAATGTTTTTTTATAAATATATGATATTCTCTATGAGCTGAATTTAGTTAATTATTAGATGTTTTGAAATAATCATTATATAATAATCACTAATTCCGATCTTCCAGACTCGATAGAAATTGAATAACACTTGGTTTCATGGAGGACTTTCATGTATCATAATAATTATTGATTTATAGTACTTCTTTAAATAACAGTTTTGCTTTAAATCCAATATTAAAATATATATGAACACTAAAGGGAGAAACAGAGCAAAGCAAGAACCTCAAACCTGAGGGTTCTGAAGTGCGAATACATAAACTAAAATATGAAAAGCATTTTGGTCTTGATAAACCATCCTATAAATATATTTATATAGATTATATTTTATAGGGCCTCCTGATAAGCTGCAACCAGATGTCAGCTGAATACTTGTTTATGACTGACAAGTTGTATGATGTCAAATTCGACACTGGAGATAAAGTCATTCAATGCGGTCGTCACAATGACATCTTCAAACTGTGGTTGCAATGGAGAGCTAAGGTTGGTGGGACTCATCCTAAATTCATCACATAATGTATTTTATTTAAAAAATAAATATTCAAATAGGGAACTCAAGGATTTGAGCTCCACATGGACAGACTCATGGATCTGACCCAATACATGGTGACCAAAATAAAAGCTCAGCCTGATAAATTCTACTTGATCTTGGAGCCTGAACTGGTCAACGTTTGCTTCTGGTATGTGCCAAGGAGACTACGTACAGTGCGTCATGATACTCGTCGCGAGGAAGAGCTTGGAAAGGTATTTTTTTTTATAAATTAGCAATTTTATTGCAGAACTTCATATTGATTATTAAATGCTTTTCTGTTAGATCTGCCCCATATTGAAGGGTCGCATGATGCAGTCTGGAACTTTGATGGTGGGCTATCAACCAGATGATCGTCGTCCTAACTTCTTCAGGAACATCATCTCTTCGGCTGCCGTGACCGAAAAGGATGTAGATTTCCTGCTGAATGAGTTGGACCGGCTTGGACAAGATCTGTAAATTTTTAAAAAATATCATCAGGCGAAGGAACCTATTTTATTATTATTTGTGACTTTTAAAAAAATATTTTTTTGCAAAATAAATAAATTATTCTTTACATGTTTACTAAAAATATATGTATACACATTTAATTAATATTCTATATTTAAATTCAATTAACGAAGCGCGTCACTGTTATAAACGTAATTCGAGTTGAACTTGAATCGAAGAATATTTTTTATACTAAATTATTTACATTTATTTTACGGCTTGTTATCGATTGTTACGAACAAACATACATTTACTTCTCATTAAAATATAGGTGTTATTCTAAAGCAAATCCTACATCGTTGTAATATATAACGACTTAGCTCTACTATTATAATTGTTATTCAAAAATATTTTTAAATGACACAGTAGACGTGTACTGATTAGAACTTCATAATGTCATTTGGAAAAAATAGACATTATAAAATCTATAGATTTCATACTACAGTTAAAAGAATCGAATATATAACATGAATATGCGCATGTGTATAAAATAAATACATGTATGGATTGCACTTGTTGAGTAGTTTGTATGTCTAATATATTATTACTCTAATATACTTATAATATACATTAAAAAAATTAGAATTCATCAGAGTCATATCAATGTGCACATACTAATGAGTATGTTCTATATATATATATATATATATATTATATTTTTTGTGTGTGTGATTGATGTAGTACACTATATGAAAAATATTTCTATAGTAATTTATTTTATTCAGACAGTAATTCTTTGCTTTTTTTCAATAATTTAAATAAAAATTATTTTAAATTGACATCTACGTGTGCTAGATAATTTATAAATATGATATAATGAGCCGTGCTTACTTTTCTAAAGTTTTTAAAACAGCGAGTCGCCGGCAAGTATGAAGACATGAACGGCGCGCGGGGAGTTTCGACACAATTCGCTTGACGGTATATATGCTCAAAACGCACTCTTTGGTATCTTTACTTGATTCTCTATTATCTAATATCTGGTCGATATATCGTAATTTTTTTTTTTTAATATGCACTTTTTATAGGAGAAATTGCCTTACTTTTCTCCTTGGCACGTTATTATTATATTCTTATATATAAATATATATTCTTGTTTTAAATATTTGCACTTTTTTCTTATACATTTTTTTAATACTTTTTAGCGTCAAAATTCCTAAGCACGGCTCTAAATAAATATAATAAAATATATCGCAAATGAAAAGGGGTAAGGATTGCATTTTCTTAAATATAATTTTAATAGGTTTTCTATAAAAATATGTATCGAGAATAAATCAATAAAAATAAATAATAGCAGCTTTGTTATCGTCTCTCAATCTGTGAGTGTGATATGATTAAATTTAATTATTCAATACGACTTTTGTGTTGTATGTATATAATTATCGTATATTATAGTTTGCAGTAGTTATATATTTTCATAATAATAAAAATATTATACGAATTAGTTACGTGAATATAATTATTGAAATGATACTAACCGTTTTTAGTCGAACGCGACGAGAAAAAAAGCGAAACGAAACTGTCTCCCATTTTGCCAATTATATGTGTACTTTGTATAAAAATTAAAGGAAAGAATTAATGATGTATTTATATTTATTATGTGTATTGTTCAAATGTTGTAACTCTGGTTTTTTGGTTGTTTTCGTTGTTATTTGAGGGTTGAACGTTGTTGCTTAGTGCTTAGAGCGATGGAAAAATACTTATCTATTAAAATACGAAATTTTAATAAGTGCTCCATATTTTAGTTATTTATAGAGATTTCAAAAATCGTTAATTGAAAGTCTTTTCATTTTTAGTATGACGTTTATATTAAACGCGTTGCCTTGTCGCTATTTTAAAATCAGGAGTAGTACGAACGTTTAAAACGTTTCAAGAAAAAGTCCATAAAGAGAATGATAAAAATGTTATAAAAAAATTAAATATTTTATAATGTTATAACAACCAAATATAGTTTAGGAATGAATATAAAGAAATGGAAAGTTAAGTGCTTAGTAAAAATATAAATAATAAGGGCTGCGTATAATAGATTTCTGGAATTGATAAATACTTTATTTCTAATTATTATTTATTCTTAGTATTTTTATTTAATAATAAATAGTCTGAAATTGTAATGAAAAAAATAAATCATCGACCAAAATTTCATTTCATTATTTACACTATTATAACAGAAAAATATATATTATATTAAAATATAAAGAAAATTGTGTAATAACGCAATAAATTAAATATATATCGTAATTGATAATATAAACACATTTACACTTCCAAATTATAATACATCATTACGATAAGGAAATGCCTTTTTTTATAATCGTAGACTGATTTTTCACCAATGTTTTCTCAAAATTATGAATTGAGTTCTTCAGGTATAGATTTTTTTTAATATAATATATTTGGTCTGTAATGGTATTATTATATATAATATTTATCTCGTATTAATGTGAAAATAGCAACTTAATCACATGTCTTCCATATATATACATATAACGTAAGTTAGAATAATCGAATATAATTAATGTAAAACATAGAATAGTGTTATTTTTTGTGTTAAATTGTTTAATAAAGTCAATAGTGAATTATTTCAATTATTTGTATCATCGAGGCATTAAAAAACAATAAAATATTTTTTGAACTTTTAAAAAAGTCAATATTTGTTTACAAAAACATTTATATTAAAGTAAAATATTTTTTAATAATAAGACTTTTCTAATCGAAGCTCATCATCGGTTGAAAAATATTATATTATATTAACTGTTGTTCTAAATAAATAAATGTATATGAATATTCAATTTACTCACTGTTAAATTTTCTTGGCAATGTTTATTCAAAATGTGGCTGTTTCACTATATGTGTAATTAAATGATATGTTAATGATAAATCAAAATAACTCTGTTCAATGTTTATGCTTTATATGTTTAATGTTATAAAAATTAAATCACAAGTATCTTTGCCGTTCATGAAAATCGTATATTATATATGTATGTGAAGAAATAAAAATATCTATATATATATAATATTAATATAATTGAAGTTGAAATAAACTTCAATGTTGCTGTCGATGACAATAATTTGTAGGTTTAAAATGAATAGAGAATAATCAGTATTATTATTATTATTAGCTTGAATTATCCGTTGCCAGTTGTGAATAAAAAATACAAGTAGTATAAATGTAAACCATGGTTGAAATAAATTATTGGAATGTGTATGTAGTTGTTTTATTTATTAAACATCTATTTGAGCGAGCATTATTTAAATGTTATCTATTACTAGTTTTGTGGGGACGACACATGCTCTTGTTTTTGGGGGACCTTATTCTTTAAATTCGCGAAGTTACTCAGACCAAAAGTGATTATTTAGACAATAGCGCGATCACACAAAGTCTCTCGTTATGACTATTCCCTCGTGAATAGCACGCAAGGATTCTCCGGTGCATTGAATGAACATTTCTTTGTTACAAAATGGTCACGGGAAGACAAATAGCACCATAAGGCTACAACATTCCGTTACACAATATTTCGACCTCGAATATACATATCTATCAAGCAAATGTCACTTTCTAAAGGCGTATACTTATTTCGTGTTCTAAGAAGCAAGTGCAGCGATTGGTTGGATGATCGCTGCATGATTGTGATTGGTTAGCAAACTTTGTAGGCCTGGATTCTTAAGCCTGGACTCTGACGAGGAGAAGGCAGTCACAAGCAGTCACCTGGCAGACTCCAGCAGACACTAACAGACGCCCGCCCGCCCGCCCGCGGACAACATACGGTCACGAGCGCTTACATCCTGAGAGGGACTCTTCCAAACGAGCACCACCATAGCAGAGAGGGATCATCCTCCGCTATACTGTTGCTGCCACACCACTTACAAGACATCATCCCTCCGCCAGCTTCTCCACCAGTGCTTGGAGAAAACATATGTAATATAATCTAATAAAATTCTCACTAGTTTCTACCTGCGTCTTACTGGCTGCCAAGTCGCACGTTTTAGGGTTACAAATCCTTAAATAATCAAACTCAAATATCACAAAAAAACACCTTGAATTGTAAGGACCACCCGTAATCGTTGCAGCGTGAAGGACTTGTTAAGAGGATATCATAAAACTAGTTGACAAACAAAAATATCTATCTAAGTGAACTTATTTAAATAGTATCCATTACCAGTTTTAAAGACATGAAACTGACAATTGCATAAGGAGCTTAAATTGCTCCGCCGAAAGAATTAAATATTTCATAGAACGACAGTGTGGCCATTTTTTACTGATTCCGGCGTAGCGTTGGGGCAAGGCGAGCGAAGCTTAGGCTCCGCGCTTTAACCCTTTGAGTAGTGAGTTATTTTTTCGGCATATACATCGTGGGAGTGAGTTAATTTTCAGTTTTTTTTTTTTTTTTTAAATTCGTTTTGTTTATTTTTTTCATCGATTATTATTTTTATTTATTGTATTATATTTTTATTGTATTATATTTATTGATAAGGCAAATTCAGTGGCTCTCAACATTTTATTATAAGATTTATATTATTTATGTATCACATTTATCAACTTATGATTATTTTATTTACATTAGAGTAAATTGTAATATATTAGTGAATTTTTATTTATTGATAAAGAAAATTCAGTGGTTCTCAACATTTTATTGCTTTTTATTTACATTTTACTTTTATCAACTTATGATTATTTATTTACGTCTCCCTTTTATCAACTTATGATTATGATCATTTTATTTCCGTATATATTGAAGTAAATGTTGTTTTATTGATAATGTTAATTCAGTGGTTCTCAACATTTTAATTTAAGCATTTTTTATTTATTTCTCACTTTTATCAACTTATGATTATTTTATTTACAATAGTATTTTTTTATATAAGAGTAAATGTTGCTTTATTGGTAAAGTAATTCAGTGGCTCTCAACATTTTATTGTAAGTTTTTTATTTACATCTCACATTTATCAACTTATGTTTATTTTATTTATTTCTCACTTTTATCAAATTATGATTATTTTATATTTACAATAGTATTTTTTTTATATAAGAGTAAATGTTGCTTTATTGCTAAAGTAATTCAGTGGTTCTCAACATTTTATTGTAAGTTTTTTATTTACATCTCACATTTATCAACTTATGATTATTTTATTTATTTCTCAATTTTATCAAATTATGATTATCTTATTTACGTTTATATTAGAGTAAATGCTGCTTCATTGGTAAATTAATTTAGTAGTTCTCACCATTTTTTGTTTTTTTATTTACATATTACTTTTATCAACTTTTGATTATTTTATTTACGGTCTCATTGTTTTCAACTTATGATCATTTTATTCCCGTATGTATTGAAATAAATGTTGCTTTATTGATACAGTAAATTCAATGGTTCTCAACATTTTATTATAAGCATTTTTTATTTATGTCTCACTTTTATCAATTTATGAATTTTTTATTCACGTTATATTAGAGTAATTGTTGTTTTATTGATAACATAAATTAGTGGTTCTGAACATTTTATTGTCAGTTTTTTCATGTGAATAATGTATAAAAATATAAAAACAAGAGAGTAAAATATAAAAATCTATTATATATAATAATAAAGGTGTACATATAGGTAAAGTTTCATTATATAAACATAAAAAATAATCAGTTAGTTCTTCTTTCTTGCTCTGGGTCCACGAGTACTGTAATATTTTTTTCTTTGGTGTTTATCTTTTTCAAGTCACGATATCTCATATGTGGAAAATTACATAGGTAGAATAACAAGAGCAACTAAAAATGTTATACAATTGGAATAAGTTTCCAGAAAACAGAAAATAAACCAAAGAAAATATCAGAGTGGAGAAACTTTACATACCCACGACTCTGCTTTCCTGTGGGAAATTTAGCATAATCTTTACGATTCGCTCTAATTGTGCCACAGGCGTGAGTTTTATTTTAGAATAAATAGTGCAATGCTGGACTCGAGTACCAGTTATCAATATATAATCGGTGCCTTTTTCCCAAATAATATGCCAGTATTGTTTTGACTACCGATCCTGAAATCCCAGTGGCTTTATCCACATCAATATCCGTCTGGCTTCCCGTGTAGACAAGTATGTAAATCACAAAGCCAGTCTGTGCATCGCACAAGACAAAAATGTTTATACCGAAACGGTTTCTTTTTGATGGAATATAAATTCTGAATGACAAATGCCCCTTTCATAGTAATAGACTTTCATCAATACATAAGTTTTGGAAGGGGTAAAATGCGGCTTTATACGTGGCTTTTATTGGGTCTAATAGCGGACAGATTTTTTGTAAGCCATCATTGCTCCGGATTGTATTATCTGCAAAGTGTAGTGCTCGCAGAAGAAGAAAAAATCGGTCTTGGGAAAAAAATACTCGAAAAAATGGAGTCGAAATAATTGGATTTGTTGACCAGTATTCCTTCATGGAACTTTTACCAACCAAACTAGTCAACATTATAGTAGCTAAAAATACATACATTTCCGAAATATTTTTATCTACCCATTTTTGCAGTTTAGAATTTGCACTCATATTTATGCTTATTTGATTAGCATATTTATTTGTCTCCGTTACAATATTATTCATAATTTCAACATTGAAAAAAAGGGTGAAATAGTAAATTTCAGTATCCCTTTGAAATGAAGACTGAATTCCAGATGATGAATTGTTGAATTCTAGTATCTGAGGGGAGAAATCACCATCTTCCCACTTTCGTTCCTCTCTTCGAGGACGTCGAGCGAGTGTCGATTCAGCCTCCTCTTCGGAGTCTGTTTCCTCATCTGAGGAATTGTTTAGATGGAGCACCAAGTCTTCTAAATCTTCCATCACATTTTCGTCTTCACTATCGATGAAAACTTTGTCTATTTCTTGATCACTCATTTTACGGGACATGCTTATAAATTTACGATTTTTACACGATACGGGAGAGAAATGAAATAATTATCGAACTAATTGTCGCGATCCGATACCAAAGCGTTCTCCGAAAAGACTAAAAAAAATCTATATGCATTGTTGAGGGTTGATAAGAGTGGGATTTGACCAAAAATGCGAATCCCTTTTGTGTGCCTAAAAGCAATTTGTCACGTGCAAAACCTAAATTGAAATGAGAAACACATGTTGCTTGTTCTCAAAACAAACTCATTGAAGATGTTTGATATTACTATGTAAATAAATAAATATTATTATAAAATAATAATATTTTTACATTTATTATTTTTAATTTTTTTACTTACGAACACCAGAGTTGACAAAACTGATATGATTTTTTTGAAATTTACTTCCGTAATTATTTTTAAAATCTTGAATACGATATTTACTTCCATTTTAGGCCTGGAATCTTCAAAGAACATCTGTGATCCTGATGGTATCAATTCCAAGAATCACATACAATGAATTTAGATTGTGTACATCTATTATACTATTTTTTTTCACTATAAATAAATGATATCCAGATATCATTGATATCCAAATATCATTGATATGTACTACCGAGATTAATAAATAATTGATCGACATTACAAAAATCTAAAAAATATAAATAAAATAGCGCATACGTAATATTCGCAATTTTTACGATTTTTTCACATATTAAATACTAATAATTATTATAATTTTATAATTTTATTATCAAAATATTACTGATAATAAATAGTATGGTCATGATAAATAATAAATAAATCGAATTTACAAACATAAAATAAAAAAATCGAGTGAAATGGTCGTGGACGCGTATGCGCGGCGATACTCTATCTGGACCCATTGAGTGTCGCCGCATACGTGCGGCCATACTGCCCAGCGGGTTAAGGAGTTCCACTAGATTTTTTTTGTTACTTTTACAAATATTTTTTTTCACTCGTTTTCCTCGTTTTACTCGTGCCTATTTTATTTCTAATTTTATAAAAGGTCGTCTTGCATGAAAACACGTGCAGCTATTGTTGTTGTTTTCAAAATAAAATTACTTTTATATTGGTTGTTAACGGCACAGATTGTTAGTGTCTAGTATTTCTTATGCTAGTTCCTCGATTTAGGCCAGCAACCTGGTTTACTCTTATTTTTCTATACATAAGTTATTTTTTTTAGAAAAAAAAAGACAACAAAACGTGGATATTATAATATTAATTTATTTTATTTTGTTAATAAAATATTTTGAAATTTATTATTTAAGATTTATAATTAACTGGTAAAAAATATTTTTTTTAAAACAACCTTTTCACTTCAATCGTCAGACTTTGTCCAACTAATCCGTCACATTGAATCACCAACAGGACCGGCCCGAGAATGTTCACCGCCCTGGACTCTCAAATACACAAAAATCATTCGGAATATTTTTCCTATGAAAGCTAAAAAGAAAAAGAAAATCACAGAGTTTGTTTTCCATCTTATATTTTTTTATCTGAGAAGATTAACGGAGAACAGATTTAAATAAAAAAGGTCGTCATGAAAAATTTTGTTCTTTTGTTTTCGTTTGAGGAGAATGAATTTCTGCCAGAGTTAAAAAAATATCATTTAGAAAGTGTTGTTTAGATACTGTCTCCGGAAAATGTTCGAGAAACCGAAGAGATATCGATACCGTGCTAAATAGAATCAAATACCGGCTCTAATTGGAGTAATTGGCGTCCCTTTTGGAGCTGACGCCCCAGGAGATTAATTAAGGTTATAATCTATTAATCAGTCACTGATTAATTAAGGGTAAAATCTATTACAGCAAAATCAAATTGTATCCTTTATTAAAAATGTATACGGTAGGCGAATAAAAAGCTGATAAACAGTATTATGTTATCGTTGTTGATATTCTAAAATATTTAAAACCATTTTTAATTATGGGCATCATTTCAGCTTTTTCAGGGGAGGAGGCAAAATTGACTAGTCAGTGGTCGTTTTTTTAATATTTCGATTGTATTAACATTTATAGTATTTTATTAAATGATATGCATATTTCTGGCCAAATTCAAGGGAGGGTAAATGCCCCCAAAAGACGTCTTTTTATGAAATCGCTTATTTAAAAAATTGCATTTATTAAATTCGTCCCTAATATTATTGACACATCATAATACCATCTGTTGAATATTAAGGAAAATAATATAATGAAAGGTTTGAAACTTTACTTATTTATTATCTTAAATATTATTGTATTTCTAACTTAATTCAGAAAATTTATTTTATTTATTTAATTATATTTTTACTATAAATTATTTATGGATAATAAATAAAATATAATATCTTCAATATAAATTTATAAGGTAATAATTTATTCTTATTATTTATTTAGTTACGCGCATATCCAACAGATGCCTCTGCTAAGCCGCTCTCACTAAACTGTCAAAATTAATGACTCATCGCGATAACATTTCAGAATTAATTACCCGTTTTACATACCAAACTGCGATAAAAAACAAAAATTTTCATTACTCATGAAAATGTATGCATACGTTTTGCGACTGTAAATAAATAAATAATTAACGAGCATAATATATTATGTAAACGCATATCTTTAATAATAATGTATATAAATCGTATGCAACAGAACGCGGCCGCTGCAAATTGGCACAAATTATGCACCGGCATCCCAGTGACCTGCATACACCCTGGTCCACTTCGGTGACCTTTGCGGATGCCATTGCCATCATCGCCGAATGCCAAATAGTCTCGCGTGGACAAACGGCGGCCATTTGCTGCACCACGCACTCTCGGGCCGCTCTCGAATTTGTTTATTCGTGCGGCGCACACACGCACGAACCCCGCGGCGACCGGCCGAGGGTTTTAAACACCCCTCGTTATTAATTTATTTATTGCCGCCTATGTGTGGACGATTGTTTACGGCCGTCGTTCAGAAGTATTTTGCTTCGGAAAACCCCATGAATTTTCCATCACGCCGCCGCTAGCGGTGCTAATATCTCACTTTGAAAGCGTAATACGATAGTTGCTCCTTGTGTGATTGTGTTCGAGTATGTGTGTACTTTTTTATTGTATCGTATCGACCGATCGCCCGGTGTGATTCGCGACGTTTTCTTTGTCCCGCGAAGCGAAAATAGACATTATCGACGATGTGTTCGATAGTTATTATTACGCGAGAATAACTCGTCTAAAAATATGCTATTATGATGCAATTTGTAAAATGTTATATGAAAAAGTCAGATTTTTTATAACACTAAAATTAGATGTAAACATGTATTTAAGCAGAGGTCTCCAAACTTTACCAGAATTAAATGCGCTTGTGGTATTTTTCACGTTAAACAATATTATGTGATATTGTATTGATTCATTATATTCTATATTTACTTAATGTACAGAAAAAGATATTGCACAATAATTAAAACTGCAATTCAAATAATAAACGTGCAATCCCGATACTTATCATAAACGTTTATTGAAGTTAAATTTACAAAAAGACTTAATTAACTTTTTGCGATTCAGAACTGATGTCACAGTTGGATCAAATCTGACTGAAGATCTAGGCTCGTACTTGGTCGCCTGTGTCGATTTGGTGTGAGCGTCACTGGTAGCGAGTTCAGTCATAAGTACAGTATTCACGGATGGTTTGAGCGGTACTGGAATTTCGTTATTGATTTATAACAGGGCCGGTCCGAGAACCGTGCTATACGTGAGGTCGCCCGGGGAGGCAGCTTCAAAAGAGGCGCCATTTGATTATAGTTAACACAGTATCGATATCCCTTCGATTCCTGGGGGAAAAAAATAGAAATGATATTTGAACTAAATTTTCTAAATACTCTATTTTTTTAGCTCTTGCAACAATTTATTCAACCTTATTTTTTGAGATCTCTCAGGAAAAATTTCCCAAATGACCTTTTTTTAGAGCCCGGAACGCTGAACATTCTCTGACCCAATGGCGTTCCTAGGATATTATTATAGGCTCGGGGACGAACTACACAGATGGCGTCCCGCCCCTCTTTTTTATACAATAATTTTCAAATACATATAGTTTTAATATGAATTTAAATGATTATAAATTAAATTCACAATCACAACTTAGAATAGTAAGATTTCTTCAACATTCTAATTAATATTTAATCTTATAAGATTGTAATCTGATACTTTAAATGAAAAAATAATTATTATAAAGTATCTATTTATTAAGTCAGCATTTATAAAGGGTGTTTTTTAAAAGGCATAGAACTTTAAAATTAAATAAAACACATTAAAATCGTGGTAATGGCCATGGTATTGCTTTTATTGGAAAGATAATTTTATGCCATTAGTGTTTAAATATGAATAAAGCACAATCTGGAAGTCCAATTTTCGACCACTTTTTCGTGCAGCTGGGGCCGTATATCGGCAATAACGCGGCGAATGTTGACTTCCAAGTCATCTGTTGTCTCTAGTTTATCGGCGTAGACTAGCGACTTCACATATCTCACAAAAAATAAAACAAATGTGTAAAATCACACAGTCTTGGAAGCCAATTCACATGTCTATTACGCGAAATTATGCGCTTATCGAATGTTTCCTTCAATAATGTTTTGTTTGGAGCCGACGCGACGCCCCAAACCGGCAGGAATATTGTGATATTTTTTTTGTGAGGAGAAATATTGTGATTATTCTTTTTTGTGAGGAGAGGAAATTTTCGAAAGACACCACCAGCCTACAGATTGCTGGTGATTGTGCCGGATTCCGCTGCTTTTAATGCGTGTTAAGGAATTATACGTGTCATAAAAGCGTGATCGATCGTGTTTTTAACAAGAAATATCGAGATGATTTTTAAAGATAAAGGATCTAAGCATAAAATTTGGTTTCCTACTAGATATGAAAACTTTTCTCTCTGTAACGTATATCGACAAATTGCGAGAAACTTGTATACATTTTGGATTGTCTTACGACGCCGACGTCAATAGCTAAAAATTAATTAACGGAGATTAAAAATTGCAAAATGTTGCTTAGGACGCGAATTAAAAATTTACCAAGAACTCTATTGGATCTATTGAATTTTATTGTTGCATATGGAGATGATTTATTTCCGAATCTACGCATTTCTCTCCAAATTCTTCTGACGATTGCAGTATCAATAGCCAGCTGTGAGCAGTTTTTCAGCAAATTTGCTACGGTGAAATCAATGAAAATCTATTTATAAAATTTTTTAAACTGTAATTGAAAATTTTCCAAATTAATAATATGTCAAATTTTCATATTTTTTAATTGAGTTATTTTTTTATTGTTTTATCTCATTTATTATATATAGGAAATAAGACATAAAGATATTATATAATATCTTTATGTCTTAAGACATAAAGATATTATATAATATCTTTGTCTTATTTCTTATTTTTATTTGTCTATTGGTATAATATTTGTAGCCTTCCTTTTATTTTCGTTTGAGTGATTTTTCAAATTCCTGACAATCATAATTATGGTCTCATATTATTTTTTTAAGTGATGTATGGTTTTAACTGGTTTGTTACCTTTCTGCATCATTTTATGTATGTATTCATTTAAACTAAGACCATTGTGACTTAACGAGTTTTCCACAATATGTCATGATGATAAAAAAACAATAAATTGTATTATTATAATACACAAAAAATAAAACACACTAAAAAACTGAAAAAATCATAAAATAATAAAAGTATATGATACGAACCGGACCAGATCCTCGTAGCTGACATTAAATAACGACGACAGTCATGAGCGTGTCGGCTAGCGCGGACGTCCTGGCTCTGATGAGCATCAGAAGAGGACGCGATCGTGATTCTCGAAGACATTCCGGATCCCAAAACTGGAACCTTAAAAATCGATAGAACTTGCCGTGCTTTTTGGTCTTAATTCATCTCGCTTCTGCTGCTATTAAAACTTTGTCTCGACATCATAACCATACACATGATTTGTCACCTGTTATGAGGCATTGGTGTATTTCTGACTGGTCGGCAACTTCATTCTACAATTTCTCAGCAATTACTTTATGCGTCCAATATTGATGACAATTGACTTACGCATCGCAAACTGAAAATTAAAAAAATATGTATATGATACAGAAACGTCATTTCAGCTTTTTCCATTGGGGGGGGGGGGCAAAAATTGGTATTCATAGTATTTTATTAAATGGCATACATTTTTCTAACCAAATTCAACGAGGATCAAATGCCTCTAGTTTATAATCCATGTCAAAAGCAATAAAATTGTGCCGTCGCCGTCGCGGTGGGAAGTGATAATTATTTTTGCGCCCTCCTATTGACCAAATTTAGGTTTGAATATATTTTAACCAATGCTCTCATTTCAGAAGTCTGTACTAATATCGGTAAGGATAGCTATTATATTTTAAAAACATAATGTAATATTGAAGTGCAGACTGACTATAGAGTAATATGCGAGGTGGGATGTTTGTCACTACTTCTTCTTCCGCTTATTTTTACTTGAGAGTTGAGTTGGCTTAGTTTTTATTTTGTACTTGATTTCGATTAGTCTTAAAACTTTTATTAGGTCAAATTTCGTTTGGTTAATTCGTGTAGGTTAGATTGGCGTTTACACAGCAAATATATGTTTCGCAACTATCAAATTGATTTGCAGATAATTTCACTAGCGCTCAGTTAAATTATATCTACTGGTGAATTTAAATAAATAATGATAAATATGTAAATCTATACAGTAAAACCTTGAAATGATGGTCTAATGCGGGCGAAGGGGTGTCCGTTAAAGCCGAGTCATTTGTATAAAAGTAGGTTTTTTTAGTAAGAAAATAAACGGCACAATACAATTTCAGTGAAGTTTCCATAAATAGATTGAAAATATTATGAGATTTTACATAATATTTAAGTACGTATAAAACTTTATTTCACAATAAAATTTTCTATAAAATTAAATTAAATAAACATCGAAAATACATTGTATTAGTATGTAGGTATAAAGTTAGAGGTATGACGTGATTACCATGCGCAGAACATTGCTAACAAGCGGTGACACTTGGATTTAAACATATATTACATTAACAGGATGTTTTTAACAATTTACACATTTACCCGGATGTTTTGTCCGTTTTATCGATGTTCGATATATATAGGTTTTACTGTATATTATTAGCACCTGACATATAAATTATATTTTCACTGGTAAAAATATAGATTCACCGGTGAAAATGTATTCCGATATGATTTCACTAAAATGACATATTTAAAAAATAGTTTCGGGATAGATTTAAATTTTCTTTGAGTAATAACCCAAGAATTTCTTGTTTAGAATCAGGGACGTCATTTTAGATTTTTTAAGAGGGGCAAAAATTTGGTAGTCAATGGTCGTTTTTTTTAAATTTTGGATTTCATTAAATTTATAGTATTTCATTAAATGACATTTTTTCTGGGAAAATGTCCCCACCTGCTCCTCCCAAATGAAGTCCCTGGTACAATAGCGCTTGGAAAAATTCGTACTATACTTTTTTATAACGTACTATAAAAAGTTCTCCCCATCATTACCCCCGGATAATCGAGAATATGCTGTTTTTAAATGGTCAGTATGCGCGATGTTAGGTCCTCGAATTAAAAAAATAATGACGCAGCGTCCGGCTGGCTATTGAATCGACTCCGAATTTGAAAAGTGCGTAAAATATTCGAATGTAATATATATTATATTTAACCGGTTAAAATTTGCAATGTTAGCTCTTCTTATTAAATACCGAAAAGAAAAAGCCGCCCGGCTAATGAAACGGCGCTAAAATTGAAAAGTGGCGCTGGTTCCTTTGTTCGTAGGATAGATGTTCGCGTGGATTATCCTCTCCGGTCCGTCATTGATCCCGTATTGTAATTGTTCGGCGGGGGCGTTGCGTTAGAGCGGAACAAAACAGAAAACGGGCAAAAAAATAATGTCAAAGGAACGGGAGGAGGAAATGCCGCGGGGGCAGGCCCGCTATATTGACAAAGGAGAGCCAAAGGGGGCGAACATGGCCGCCCAGCGCGCGCCCGAATAAAGTGAACCACAAAAAAACAAGTGGAAGGTGAGTCGTAAATATTGATTTTAAGAGCAGAGCAAAGCGTTAACGCCGTTTTTATGTAATGTCTGGGGCTGCGGGGCGCGGTGCGCCACCCTGGCCCCGCGCCGACTGGGCACACTCCGCAGGGGCACACAACCGAAACGAATGCGGACCGAGGAACAAGGATGAAAGGAGAGCCGCAAAAGAGGACAGCAAAACAGTGCAGTCGGCTTCTGATTGGCAATTAGCAAAATATTTTTTAAAAATCGGGTAAATGTAGAAAAGTAAATAGAGAAAGAAAAACACTTTCTTTTCATATGTATTTATATACATAAGTGTGCATGGCAAAACAGCTTTATGCCAATGCACCTAGGGATTACAATAATACCCGGACTTTCAATACCGGTATTACCAAGAGAAAAACAGTCAATACCGGTATTGACATTATTATTTTAATTAATTGGTAACAAAATAATTAAATAATAATCTGAGTACCGCTTGTATATTTCACCAAGTTTTGATTTTCCAATGATTTTGTTAGTATCCATAACCAAAAACCAATCCCGATTGTTTTTTTATACATAATGTTTTGTGAAATAATTACTACTTCTTTTATCACATTTTCCATACAAGGCAACAATTTAATTTATCTCATTTCTTCAACCTTTTTATTTTTTTATTTTAAGTAAAGGTATAATATTACCCATCTTCAAATTATCATGTATTTCTTCTTCGGAGAGTGCTTTATTTACTAAATAATGTAATTTAGTTCCTGGTATTTCCCAAGTTTTTTTAATTATATTACCATTTAATTTTAATTTCATTCTAATTTATATAACAATATTACGATTTACAATTAGTGAGAATCGAATGAAACACATCTGAACCGAATTTTGACCAATAGGAGAGCGCAAAATCAGTTATCCCTTCTCAGTAGTCAAAAATCCACGTCAACAGCAAAAAAATCGTGACATCGCTGTCGCAGTAGGAACGCTCGGTAACGAGAGGGTGACGGTGACGTGAATTCTTGACTTCTGAGAAGTGATAATTGCTTTTGCGCCCCCTATTGACCAAAATTCTGTTTGAATATACTTTGACCAATACTCTCATATCATATCTATTTCTTTAATTACATTTTTTTATTTCTAGTCTGATTGCAGTAAACATATGCTTTTCAGTGTGTTTAAAATGAGCAAGTAAGTTTCTAATTACAACGAGGTTTGTTCAATAATCTGTTGTTTCTGTGCCAAACTTGCTTTGTTTTTCAGGGAAAATGGTTACGTTTGTTTAAAGACAAATAAAATTAAAAGATTGCCATCCGTTCTAACTGATCGACTCATTTTTAAAAAGGAAATAAAATGATTTGCAGCAAAACTCCTGGCGTAAAACTTCCGGCTGATCCTCTAGTGGGAATCTCGTATCCGCTAATACAGCTTAATATATCTCGAAGATCTCTATAGATAATGTCGTAGTCTTTGAATAGGTGATTTGGTAAAAGACGGGATTGACAAATGGCTGCTCACAGCGATGAAGACCTGCGATTAGGCATGTGGTTTGGCCTTTAACAGCCGTAGGTGGTGAGGCCGATAGCGCCCTACCTACTCTCGTTGGCGACCCAAAGTTCACTGTCGACGATGCAGCTCAAAAACTGTCGCAATCCTAGCATCTGGAGTGGACATCGCGCTTCCTTTTCTTACTCGAACTTTCTACTTTTTGCATAGTGTTTTATTAACTATGTTTTATTAAAAATGTATCGTGCTTAATATAATAATAAAAAATAGGTTTCGGTTATTATTAAAAAATATTAACATATACGTTGTTCCATAAATTTGTTATCGTATTGTCTTACGTCAATCGTCATGTTTAATTAATCATTATCAAAGCAGTCCATTTCAATAAATTAACATATTTATCTAGTCAACTTTCAATATTTAATGAATACCTATGTTATTTTATATTCACATAAATACTTTTTGTTCTGATATTATTTTCACTCGGCGGCCGCGTTATTTATTCAGCGCAAATCCAAATTGAAATTTAAAAGTATAACTTTCAAATAAACGCTTATAAATATAAAACGGAGCGAAGTCGCTGTCGTAGTACGAGGGCGAGCGTTGCATATTTTATGGCTACGACACTCGACGGCTCACAACCCCTGGCCCAATATTATACAACATTCATACAATTGGCCGAGAGATGCTTCGTGACGAATTTATGGCTATATTCTAGCCTCGCAATGCCTAATTCTGATATGAATCGATACATTCTCAACTTTCTGCATGCAATTTTAATTATTACAAGCGTTCGAGATGAAACTATATACATATATATATATTTACTCAGTTTTCCTCTCACCGAATCAAGAACGATGGCGTTTGAAACGTCGCCAACGTCGCAAAGGTATGTATGTAGTAAATACAATGTGTATCGCTCGAAACCTAGGTACAATTTTTAGCTTTTTCTTATTTAGATAATGGCGCCGTCAAAAGTAGAAGAGCAGAAAAAGCAAAAAGAGATAAAAACGTGGAAAGACGAATCTTCCAATACCTTAATGCGAAACGAAATTAATCACAAAGAAGCGTGCTAATCGATTGATTCCTCTCGTTGTATCCGCACACAACTTTATCTATTTTTATTGCTATAATATATATTTTTTATGTTATCGAATGTTTCTGCGCTGACGCGTTCGTAAATTTGCATAATTTGTAATATCTGCCTGCGAATGTAATTTCACGATTATCAACCCCATACGAATCGAGCCTGAGGGGGAATTGTGATTTTAAGCGTATACGTAGCACCATAATGATGAATGTCGGGGATTAAAATTGTGTTTATGAGCAATTTCGCACTTTTGCGATGTTTAACCAGTACTACTACCGTTTTACCCCTATATATAATGTATTCAATAAGGGAAAGTGTACTTCACCTATATGCAACTCTGATGAAACTAACGAGTAACTTGGTTACGCATCTATACTAAAAAGTTTTTATTTTATGTTATAAACCTACTGTTTCTTTGTTTTGCGGGTGTATTACTAAAACATCGAGAAAGAAAGCGCTAGTTCTGAATGTTTTGCGGCTGTATAGTTTTGCAGGTCAGGTAGGCAAGGGCCAGATATCGGCTAACCCACAAGGTCGATCGAGTTCAGATTGTCTATTGGGTATCAGTGATTGATCAGCTTTAAATTTATGACTATCAATTTAACTTAATGTACTAGAACGGTATAAGAACGCGTAAAAACTGCCTTTCTTTAACGCTATATGTTTTTTCCCTATAAAATACGTATCCTATTATAAAGCAGAATACCTTTCATGTTTGTATAATGAGTAAGCCAAAATAATTGTACTAATGAGTATGAAACATCAGCACAATTATTTTGGCTGATTCCTTAAAAAATCCAGTGTCCGTTATCGTATATACAATTCGTCACACTTTAATTGAAATTGCACCTAAATAAACATTTATGATAAATATACATTTATGTGTATATTAATCATCTATGATCAGAATTTTTGTTGTTTGAAATTTTCGCTGTGCGCATTTTTTGTTTCGTAAAAATCACCAAACCAGAAGAATTATATTAAGAACAATTATTTTTGTGTCATAGACTTTAAACCATTTATGAAGTTGTAACCTTGGAGGGGGAGAATGGGTTCAACTGACTAAAGGCGGAGCCCCGGTGGCGAACCTGATTCCTTTGACGAGCGTTGTGAAAAACATTATTCATCATATTTTAGATAGCTCAACGAAATTTCTATTGATTAGTCATGCAAGTTCCATTAAATTTTTCCGTCTTTATTACACATTAGAAATTCACACGACTATTTTAAACATACATAACATATAAAACGTGTACCACACATCTTACTAATCAATAAAGGAGTAATTATCTAAAACCCTTACCTCTTCAACATGTTTACTATAATTAATCATAGAACAATACATTATTATATATGTAAAATATTACGTGTTATTAAAAATTTTAAATCCTTATACATAAAGTTATAGCGTAGTCAATTATTTTTATTATCCTTGTTGATATTTTATTCTCTTATTACAAACCCCGAAAAACATATATTTATTCACGCTTCTTTTAAAACGATAATTTACATTTGCTGTCAAATCTTGTTTTTTTAATTTATTGTCATGGCCCCAATTTGCGCTGCTATTGTAGAAACA
Organism: Plectrocnemia conspersa; assembly: GCF_051122295.1. Lineage (NCBI taxonomy): Eukaryota > Metazoa > Arthropoda > Insecta > Trichoptera > Polycentropodidae > Plectrocnemia > Plectrocnemia conspersa. The sequence goes on from NW_028277167.1 coordinate 15,426,427, forward strand.
AACAAAAATAAAAACAACGCTCTCGGTTCCCGTCAATACTGTGGCGCAAACAAAGAAACATCAATCGGCGAATCTTGGCCACAGCGCGCTTTTTATCGCCCACGATTGATGAGCATATAAAATTTAATTTTTAATTCATTTTTTTTATAATGGCCACATTGATCGACTCAAATGACATTACAATCGATTCAGATAAGAAACTTCTTTTTTGGCTCAAACGACGCGAATTGTGAGCATGAGCGCATTATTCCCGAGTCGATCTAATTTCGGCCAGCAGTCGATGCAGACGATACTAATGCATATCCGCGGCCCAATTCGTGACCCGTCGTTAATTAAACGCCGAAAATAAATTGCGCTTTCACGGCTCCATATTTCCGCCGATGTCTCTTTTACGTAACGGCGCGACGCTTTTCGAGAACAATGAATTGTCTACGTATTCGTACGACGTACATATATACGAGTATTATATAAATTCGTGCGTGCGTTTATCACGGCTTTTCGAGAATACAACCACAACGGTAAAATGGCGAGAAGGCGAGATGCACGAATATTAAAAAATACGATGTCAACGAACGTGTCATTTCTTTATGTTGGATAATTCAACGTAATAGTGCTCATATGCTCTATAATCATAACAATGTACACACACAAGTTAATCTAAGAATGTATCGCTTGAAGAAAATAGATTACGTTTTATACATGACACTTACTTGTATACAAGGCCAGACAGCTCGCTTGTGACGTCACCATGGAAAGGGATAACAATCGCTTCGAGTACACTTGGCTCTATGATTTTTGTGTTTTTTTTATTTCTACATACCTACTCTCTTTAATACTATTTTATAAATGCAATAGTGACTGCTTTGTGTTTGGAGATAGAATAATTGGTGACGAGTGATTCTGTTGAGTGATTCACGATTGATATGTAATCGATTTTATGCCGGTCGTTCGAGGAAACTTAGACGAATATGATATAATGCTAATTTAGAGTAAATGCGTTATTGTATAGCTCTGTCTTTTATTTATTCAGTAGTGAAAAATTAACTTTCAACGTAAGCACTTCAATGGTAAACTTATTATATTGTTGTATTGCGCTTCAATTTTGTAATTAAAAATTATAAGAACTGGCGGTGGCTTAAACCGTGTCTTTATTTAAAGAAATTTATTATTGTCCTGTACCTTGGGTGGTTTTCAGCCTTACTCCAATGCTGTATTTTCACTGATGTTTTGTTGACACGTGTTGTACATTCAAGCATTTTAAAGTACGTTTATTATCGGCTCATGGTCTAATTTATGTTAGTATTCGCGACTTGCAGAACAAGCTTCTCGTCACGCCGGCGTACTTGACGATCGTTTATTTAGTCGGATTAGAATCACTTGCAAGTGGACCTAAAAAACAGCCGGTGTCTATACACACAAAATAATGCACTATTGCAAATCCTATCCAAATTAAAATTACGATGCCAAATTTCCAGCTGTTTACACCTCAAAGTATGGCATTAGCCAGACGGTTGAGAGTATGAAAGATTCCAACCACTTCCTTATCGCTTAAAGAGTATATAAGCGCATCCATAACATAATAGCGCAAAACATTTCCATCCATAGCTTCCGTATACGAGCTCGCACGAAGCGGAGCAACGCTGAGTAGCGACAAAGACATAGAGGACCGAAGAAGCAGCCGATTTTCACTTCGCTTCGTAGTTTCACCAGCTATGAAATCTAAAATTCCAGAATTTAACCCCGGAATATTATTTATCTTTGAGAATCACGGAATATTATTAATCTTTGTATAATATTATTTGAGTTGTTTTCCGAGAATATCAAAGTGGTAATCATTTATATTAAAAACTCATAGTTGTATCATTGTAAAAATTAATTAATACTTAATTTATAACCTTGAAGTAAAGTTTCGAATGGCTTTTATTAGAATTCACCCAGAGATTCTAATTCTTTTAAAACTTTCAAGTTAACTATCTGTCAACTTTTGAATTCTTTTTTTATTTGTTTTAATATTACTTACATAAAAAAAAATAGTTTTTTTTTATCTTATAATATGCTTTGAGTGTAATAAAAAATATTGTTCTATTTATAAAAACTATTGCTAGATTTTTTCTCAGAAAGAACTGAAGTAAACATGTATTCTGATTCTTGCAGTGGGCAGAATCGAAACATATACTTTTCCACAATGTCACTCCATAAAAAGAATATACATTGAAAATTTTAACCAAGCTATAGATATATGGAAGCAGACTTCGTACAAGTTGTTGAAACCACTTATTTTAACGAAGGTTTAATAACTATATTATAATATGTTTTCTTTACATAAAAAATATTAGTAATTATTAAATAGAATAAAGTCTAACTAGGTGCTACATAGTGACATCTATTGATTATAAGCTCAATTAATAATTTATAATTAATAAATTAGATGTTACTAATTTACAGACAGATTATAATTTGGTGTTTCACTACTTACTTTAGTGTTTAGGTGTTGTTTGTGTTTACTCTGTTGCAAAGCATTGGGCTAACGTCTGTCATGTTATAATGGAAGATTTAAAATAAATAAAAAAATACTTGAATTTAATATATGTTATAATTATATATATAAATATTTTATATTTGATTATTTTCTGTTATTAAAACACCAAACTAGGTCAAAATATTACTAACAAATTACCTTAACCCTTTGGTTGCCGAAATCCGATATATCGGCTTTTGCTACTTTAATTAAAATTGCCGGATCTGACGTCATCATTGAAGAAAGAATATTTAATTTTAGGTAAAATATTTTTTTCATTATGTTTTAAATCGATATTTAGAAAGTAATCCCAAAAGGTTCGGCAACCATGTGTTAACCCAAGGGTAGCCCATTTATTAAATTTGTTGCCTATTCATAAAAACTACTGACTGTTTAATTAAATTACTAACCAATATCATTCAAAATTACTGATTTAATGTATAGGGAAAAAATAAATCGGTCATACATAAATCTTTAATACTAATGTAATAAATCGAATAAGATTTGAATAGGCTTAAATACTAATGTGCCAATACACCTCACATATGATTGTTATAAGCAAATTTGGAGATTCGCCGTGTGAAATCAGATATATAATATATAACCTAGCACTTATAATTCGCAACAACTATTCAGTTAAACGTCGAATTTAATGTATCTGATTTCACACACACTAGATTTTTTATAATAACATACAATTTTTATATTTTTTAACTAATAACAAGTTAAATGTATAATTATTAAATAATTTGTATATGATAATAAATTAATTATACGCCTGCAAAAAAACGCCATTAAAATAATTACTTAGATAACGTTATTCGTTATTATTAAACTTTTAAAATTGTTTTTGTAAACAAAACAAATGCGTCAAGATTTATTATTAATATTACTGTTCAACTTTGATTTTATCTCATATATGGCCTAAAGGCGTGTATTAGCGAGCAATAAAATTCTGCCGGAATCACACTAAAATCGACCATATCACGCCGCAACGGTTAAACTGATTATGAAAATTTGGCGCCCCCATAAATGAGGAGGCTCGAAATCTCCGTCTCCATCATTACAGCATTGGTGGATTTAAGAGAAAATTTTGGGGTCGAGCCGTGGGGATGTCTGAGGGTGATTTTTGTAGGGGTGGGGAGTACTCGTGGGAGAAACTTGAGACGTTCATATTCGCTAATTTGGTGCTTATAAATACGAACGCTATTATTAACGATAACAAGGGAAACTTGTTTGTACAGAATGATCTTTGTTATTGTGTGTAAATTATTTTTTATTGGGTATTTAGTAATGTTTGAATTCGGCTATTATTCAAATCTTTTAATCCTTTCAATGAATGATATAACGCTTGGGCTACAAGAAAAATATGTAAAAGAGAGAGTTAATAGAAAACTTAAAATATATTTAAAATAGTGCACTATCTGCTGCACCTCTTCGTTGGACATTAACCTCTTTCACAGATTAAACACTTGATATTGCAAATAAGTACAGATATTGTAAAGTTGTAAAAAGCAAGTGGGCAGTATGGTACCGAACATTGTCATCAGGGCTAGATTAACCATTAAGTAAAATAAGTACGTACTTAAGGCATCAAGGGAAGGAGACACCACAGAAAATTGATATTAACAGATTTACCATACACCTAGACCCGAAGGGTTTGCAGAGGCATAATTGTGTGTACAGCAGTTTATTTTGTATTAATTTTGTAGGCTTTCCCCCACCTAAAGAATCTGTATTTAAGAATCAGAGCTGGATTAGCCTATAGGCTAATTAAGCTTAAGCTTAAAACACCAAAATATAAAGAGAACCACAGAGTCGCCGTAATAGTTAAAGTTATATATTTTTCAGAAATTTGTAAAAATAAATTATATCCAAGATAAAAAATATTATGTAAAACACAAAAAAAGCTATTACAAATTAAGGAATAATAAATAAGAAGTTAAAGATATTTAATGATTAATAAACATTTTCTTGCTTTAAAATCAGATTTAAAAAATATTACATACAAATAATAGTAATAATAAAATACATTAATATGAAATACAAAAACCTTTTGAAAAGTTAAATGGGGAATATAAAAATGATTAATACATATGTAAGTAACCATACACAAATATTATGCTTAAATTATATCCACTTACTTAACTAGAGACCTTAAACTACTGAAAACTTAATTTAAGCTTCTAAATAAAGATTAATTCAATTATTTTTATTGAATCTTTCGCTGTAACCTGACAGGCCCAATGCGTTACTACGGGGAAAATCTGTACCTACTGAGCAAGTCAATCAGATATAATGAATACCTACTAAAAAGTATTAACCACCAGACAAAGTCTGGGAATCGATGACACCTATATTAATAATTATAAATTACTATGTGTAATATATATAATTTATAACCAATAGATGTCACTGCAGCTGGAACCGTTTTTTTAAAGAAAATCGCATTTTTTATAAACAAAAAATTCTAGTGCCGCTGCCGGGGCTCGAACCCGCAACCTCAGAGTTACTAGTCTGAGATGCTAGGACGTTACGCTATTACGTCCTTATATGTCCCTTTTTTATTTAAAAAATTACATCGTACTTTTTTGTTATTTTGTACAATCGCTCCATTAGCTCATGAAATAATCTGACAATTTTTTTCATAATAACCCATTGTCAAAGGCCTTCTTAATGTCAGTAAAAATATATAATATTAATGAATTTTCGCATGCAATTTTTCAACTTTTCTATATTATTTTTATGAATACTTTTGTTGTTAAAAATTGGAATTTACTAGCCAACACTGATATATAATTTAAGATTAGTTGCTACATATGTTTAAAGCTATGTTTTAATATGATAAATTACGTAAAATTTACTTATTTTCATACTAATTCTTTCACTCCATTGGCATATTAAGTCTTGCGCTTTCATAATACAACTAATGTAAAGATAACTATTAACGAAAACAGCTTCTAAGAAATATCCCATTTACCTTAATCGAATTTACCACTCAAACTATCTATCATACTTGTGGTCGGTTACTTGGATGTGACTAGTGAGCACACAACACTACAAGAGTGCTAATCGTTTTTAATTTAAATGTCTAGTAGTTCTAGTTTACATTTGGCGCCTGTCTATCGATTAGATTAAATTGATTAACTGACATTTTGGGCGTGCTACTGATAGTGATGACCCGCGTGAGTCACGTTGGCCCTTGCGCCTGGTCATGTCGGCAGGCCAATGCGTCACACATAGGCAAGCCAGCAGAACAGCAGCAAGCAGCCAACGTACGTGTGCGCATCTTTAATTGCATTTGTGTTCGGGCATCTGAGCTAAGGACCGGTGCGACTGCATTGTCGAACAGACAAGTCCGTCGAACCGAACGGCGGCTCTGCCTCAAGAGAACGACCGACGCGTGACCTGGATGATGACGGATTTGGAAGTTAAAAATGTGTGACAGCACGGCTAAAATCAGACGGACACTTTACGGCAACGTTATAAATAGGTGTGCACACCGTGTGTTCTCTTACAGCACAAACGAACGTTTGGAACTGGAGCGATGGCTTTAAATGCGAGATGATGGCGATCTGAGTGCAAAAAATCAATTCAAATTTGCCCCTTCTAATGCCTAATGCGTTTACAAAGCATTGTCATATAATAAGCTTAGCTAAACATATGTATGTCAACAACTATCAGTCTGAATTAGCGAAATTAAGCGAAAAGTCACAAATTCAATAGTGCTATCCTAGATTAATAATTGATTATAAAAAATAATGGATTACTTAGTTAAGAAAGTTCGTTTTCACTTACAAAACATCTTCAACTCGAAGATTAACATAGCTGCATTCGAATGGTGACTTAGTAATAAAGTACACATCAAAAATGAAATTAACTGTGGAGGCAAGTGAATTCGATAGACAGTTACCTGAAAGACCTGGGTTCAAACCGATATGGACCTTGTTGGTTCTTTTAATTTCTATCGTGCCTGGGGGGTCGTAATTAGTAAATATTATATAATTATAATTCCGATCGATCATCACAGATTAGGCTTTTCTAGATATCCTCAATCTCATAAAATATCGTGACGATTAATTGAAATCAATCTAAGTCTTACATATTTGACATATATTTTTTTCTAATAATAATCTACTTCGATTTATAGTAAATATTAAAATAAAAAGAACTCAACTATTTTGACGTTTAATGGTAGGCAAAATCAAATGCTAATGCTCGGGAAAATCGAGCTATGACAGCGGTTGCAGATCGGACCAAAGTGAGTAATATCACCCACCGGTGGCCAATGCTAGCTCCGGGTGAATTCTGTGGGCGATAAAGGAGCCATGGAGGGCGACGGAAAAGTGGGCAAAAAATTTTGTGTGAAAATGTTTTGGGCATTTTATATTTATAATAATGTAAATATATTTTGCATAAAATATAATATGTTTTAGGCTCTTTTGAAATCTGATATTTTAAAAACAATTCTCTTTACATCTCGATAATTTTATTTTACCAGTAAATGTAACTTCTACAGCATTATTGAGGGAGCATTTTCGTGATCAAAAAAGTTTCTTGAAAATTTTATTTGTACATTTTTTAATTTCTTTTGCTTTACTTTATAGGATTCATATTAGTCGGAAACATTTCAGAACAGTTTAGTGTAAACTATTTTTTTTTAAATTGTAGATATACTATTAGTTCATTTAAAATTTATCCTACGTCACTTTTACAACTTTTTAATCATAGTTTTTTTTAATTTATTCTGATGTCATGAGAGCTTTTTTAAGTTCTAATCTAATTAAAAATATAGAATTACTGCCTGCATCTTAAAGACAGTTTTTTAAATAAAATTCATCAGATTTTGCAGCATTTATATAGGTTAAAAAAATTCTAAGCTTGAAGATACGTTGCTCCAATACAATTGAGCTAAGCGACCACTGATCAAAATTGATATTACATAAGCATTTATTTAATAATAAATATTTGTCATATTGTAATGTTTTTTTCTTAAATAAAACATTTCTGCCTCCTAGATTAAAACTTGAAAATCTGGTCACCTTACCTTACCAAATACAGTAGTAGTTATTTATTAATCCAGATCAATCGGAAGAGTAAGCCGGAAAACATTAGAATTCAAATAACTGGATTTAATAAAAATTAGCTCTGTTTTTATCTGATATTCAAAAGGGTCTTTAATATAAAAGACCCTTTATAAATTATATCATACGACCATTTTTTATATGAAAGCATTCAAAACTATATACTATTAAATGCTTTCTGGGTTATCCTATATCACGGGTACTATATGCTGAGTATAATCTATAAACTTAATGTTACTTGTGAATCGCATGTTTTTGTCCTCCTGATGTAATCTTGGCTTCCCATTCATCTAATCATAATATAACCAGTTTTCATATCTTTGGTTTGCGCTTTATTCCTAGCTACATATATCTTATTCATCAACACTCTAATAAACGATAATTTTGTTGAATTATTTTAATGTGTTAGTATATGTATATTTGTACTTAAATTTTACCTGGATAGAAGCATTCATTTCTCAAATTAATTTTTGTCATGTTGCGCATCTTTATGGCTTTTTTTTATTGTTATAGCAAATGTATTTCTGGGTTTCTGCGAATAAAGAGATTCTCGTATTTTAATGATTATGTCAAGATCGCTGTATCATATGTAATGGCATCACACTTTTGATACATCCAAATTCCTCAGCAGCAATATAGTGCTTCCAACACACGTACAAAAGCTTTTTCGTTGTCCATTATTTTGTTAATTTAGTAAAATTAACGGACGACAACTGGAATCATCTCTTAAATTGAAAAAAAAATATTTCATCGACCTTTACATTATTTGCCCCAAGACGCCATATTATATGTCTAAAATATTAAGGGCGAACTCAACAAGGTGTCATATTTTTATTATATAATATTAGTATCCTTCAAACAACGAACGGTTACGTAGTATAAATTTAATTTAAAATTATGACTTTAAACGCTTTTCAGAATTAGATTTACATCAAGTATAATATATTGAATAGCTCTTATTTAATCTAGAACTTTTATATAATTTTAACGTTTCACCCAATAAAATATAAGCCATTAATTCTAAAAATTGTATACAGTCATCAAGGCGAGTGTTTCAATTAACCAATTACTGTATTCGATTCTAGTTGATTTATTTAAATGAAAGCCCCGTGTCGGTTTAACGATTAGCTATTTTTAGCTAAACCAAACATCGATTATCGCTTGAATAGTAAAACTTTATATACAAAACGCAATTTTTGCAGTCAATAGCCTATCGTGCCAAATCTTGGATAATGACAAAAGTTATCGATCGGCAGAACTTCTATGATTTAATTTTCGATTAGCACGATGGGAAAGAGCAAGACCAAACCACTAACCTCCTCCATGCACGATTAAACCGAAAGACACGCTTGAGAGAAAATAACGTTTTTATTCCGTTCCTGACAAATGACCGTGATCTTTCTGCTGTCAAAATTACAACAATCAAGTCTCACTGACGTAAAGAGTGTAGGTTTATTTTCACATATTTATATACATGTAAACGTAAATACGAATATTTACGGATTTCATGATCAATGATACATATTTGTTTCTGTGACGCAAATGGTTTTAACCTTTTCTAAAATAAATCCAAGATAAACATTGCTTATCGGAATTCATTTATTTATAAAAAAACCTTTCTTGTGAGGCTTATTTTAGAATTTCTTTTCGTAAACATTCGATAAAATATATTACATTTCAGATTAAACGTATATTTTTAGGATCGATGTTTAGTTGACATTGATTGAAAATATATTTCATTAATAGGGTAAATAATTATTTTTCCTTGATGTTTTGAATCGATGTATTAATAATTTGTTGCGGTACATTGCTCGGCACGCGCCTTTATTTTCAATTAAAAACTATAAGCTACGTCGTATGAGCCTTCAAGACGTCTCAAGATTGAATCCAACTCTTGAAGATTTATAGTGACTACTTGGCTACACCAAAATCGGCTATTGAAGTGAAATCAGCTGCATTTTTTAATTGTATAATGATCATCTGGATCGATTTAGCATTAGCTCCATTTGATTCGAGCTCGAAATGAACTCTCATATATTCCAAGTCTGAAGCGAAGTGGAACTCCAAAAGAAAGTTTTTTTTCTGAATACAAATTATTTTCTATTAAGATTTCAAAATCTAGTAAATCTTCTTTTCCAGACATACGTTTAATATTAAACGAAGATATATTTAAAACTGAACTAATAGAATAATATGTATTATATATTATTATTTTGGGTCTAGTGCACTTTTGTAGCCAGTTAGACGCCAGAAGAGCTGATAACAGTTTATTATACAACATATATAATGTACTAAAACTGTAGGTGTCAGTATCAGAGATGAGGCAAATTGAGAGCCAATCGCATTATGGTTTAACTCCACCTCCAAATACAACTCTTTGTAAAAGTTTATATTTTTAAGGCCATATTTTAGGCGACCGTCCAATAATTACAAAGGATACAATTCCATTTTTATATGACGGCATTAGTGTTTTTGAGTTTCGAAGCTTATAAATTTTTTTTTTTTGTAGTAATTGATAATAATTATAGGCTTTCGAAAGTTTGTGTAAAACTTTTAGTCTACAATTGTCAATTTCAGATTGTTAAAATCTTTAGAAATGCAAATCTTAATACTAAAATATAAGCTAAGAATATTTTTTTCTCCATATTTTCCTCGAGCAGATCTGCACAGATTGGTCCAGATGAGCTACTAGTTGTTGTCTAAGTAAGTAAAAGCGTGGACTGCAATGCCTATAAGAATATGTGTATGTAATAATAGTTATAGGGCTATCCTAAAATACACTAGACATTATGTTTTCGATTGACTTTCTATATTAAGTTTACCGTCGTAATATTTTTAAGCAAATCCAATTTTATGGCATTTCATCTTGGGTTAAATCGTTACTTTTGAGGTATTATCATTGGCCATTAATAAATTAACTTATTAATCAGTTTATTTTCACGTTGATTTATCGAAGAATTTAATAATATTTGCAGACATCGAATTTTTATTTATTAACCGCCTAGGAAAGATTTATTGCAGTCTTCTATTGTTTTTGTATCTTTCCGAACCATTTTTTTACTAATCAAGTAGTGGGTGACCATCGTTTGGCTAGAATGAAACAACTTTTAAATCTTACGCGTATATATTCCGAAACTACATTGAGCTTTTTTAATTTATTATTTATTTTTAAAATACTAAGTGAGTAAATAATATGAAAAAATAATATAAATAAATCAAACATTTTTTTAAAATAAGTTTGTTTTTTCATTTTTAACAAATTCGGGACGAATAACATGTCTTAAAGATTTAAAATACAATATACTACATATAATGACTGAGTATATAAACTTTGTATTTTATATTAATTGGTATTTATTTACCAATTGCTTATATACAAAGTTGGAGGACGAATTAAAAGTTCAAAAATATCATTCGATCAGAATAGGGTACGAATAAATTATTCCTTGCGGTAATAAATCAATGTTTAACTAGTCTAAGTGGATAAAGAAGTGAGCATAATTCTTTGTAATTGACAAAATAGTGAAATGATAATGATTAAGATAATAATTCTAGACTGTATTAAAGAAACGTTAAAAAATTAACTTCAATTATAAACTACTGAAAATGTCAAAGCAATACGCTTATTCTTATTGGTGTAAAAATAAGTAAAAAATCGCAACCTTGCAATAATGTATGTACAGTGAATGTAATAAGTAAAACAATAGCAAGCCATTTTCATACGTCCATTTTTTGTTCAAACCCAAACCCAACTAGACCTAATAAAAGTTCTAAAATTACCCATAGTTTTTGTACTTTTATTAGGTTAATTTGTTAAGGTTAGGTCTGGGTTTGATTCAATTTATTTTAAATATTGTAGCATTTTGTCGAACGATATGAATCAAAATTCTGTGAATCTCTGATTATAACAAATACAGTTTAATGATACTGAGCAGTGAAATTGTAAAGCATTTGTTTGATACATTTTTTAATTCTGAATAATATATTTATGATCAGGTTGTTAATAAAATTCTGACCGAGATTTAATTTTTATTCTGACCAAAAGATGATTAAAGTTCTGACCATTTAATTTGTTGCGTTTATATATTAACTAATTTAATGTTTTTTGTTCACATATTAATGTTTATTCGTTATTAAAAAAAATCCGTTTTCATTTTTCTCGAGTGCATATTAGTTGTGAAACGATTGTCACACTACACATATGTATGTATATGCATGTCTCCCTCACATACGCGTAGCGCCAAACTCCGAAAAAGCTGTACAACATTTAATCAAGTTTTTCAAAATATAATTATTATGCCCATGTAAGGGTTAACTAAAACTAAATAAAAAATAAAATATATATTTATATAATTAATATTATCACTCAGCCTATTGCATGCCTTGCGCCGGTACTGCACAAACGGATGGCATCATACCACTGTACGTGCAATTAAAATTATTTTTTCTGGAATTGGTTAATTCTGGTGGGACAGTAATAGAAAAGCTGCCAACCAGCTAGAAGAACAAATGAGTAACAAATCTTTCGTCGGTATTTTGTGATGCAGCGCGACATTTCTCGAGGTCGAGATGACCGAGCGATAAATCGCGGCCCTAATTAACGCGTTTCGGGCCATAGCCGCAGGTGCGAGAGCGTTCGGATCGGAAAAGAACCGGCCGGTCCTTTGTGCGTCTCGCGACCGACGCGGATCGATCTCGCGGAAGTATCGCCGGTCCGAGGACGAGAAACGAGCGCCATTTCGTGAACCGAACGCAGGAGACGCGGCCAGGGGAGCCGAACAATTTCCTACCATCGACCACCTGTGCGATCAGCTGGTAATCGGATTCGGAGTGAGTGAATGACGTACTGATCGTTCACACTATGAAGGACTAAACGATTAACTGTTAACCCTTTGCTTACCATCGGGTCTAATAAGCCAAGCAGTAAAGTTATATAATTTTTCATCATTGGAGGTTTGGGCTGCTAGAGCAAGAGTGGCAATTGGTTTTAGGATAACAGAAGTTTGGTTGTTTCTTCCGATTCTAGGAAAGCGTCTTTGTACTCCTGCTAGCTTTGTTGGCCTGCGTTTGCAGACGCCTCTCGCATGGGGGAGTGAACGATATTGTATATCTTCTCGCGTCTATGCGCTCCTGTTCCTTGCCGCACCACCGCCCGTCGTTTTTATAATAAAATTTTAAATAAAACAAATGACATTTTCATTAAGTTTTTTTAATACGCATCTAAGATGATGATAATCAACCAATCCACAGAGGCTTGAAAAAATTACTTGCGTCTCGGATTTAAGTCAAAATAAATTAACTCGGAACAGTGGGAACGCTCAGGTAGTGCGTAATACCTACTAAATAAGGTCGGATAGTCTGCTCGTGACGTCATTTAAAAAAGGGATAACAATCGGTTCGATTATTCAAGATTAGCTCAAATAAAATATTCAATTATAAAAAATAAATAATTATATGTAATAAATAATTATAGTAGTCAAATCTAAAGATTAGTTTCTATTTCACAATCTAAAGATCTCATAGAAATTACAATAACAATTCTGCCAGTATAAAAATATTAGCTATAATAATTTCAACTTCAAATAGCCTTTACAGTTTCATCGATGAAGGGATGTAAATTATAAAAATAATAATAATAAAAAAACTCTTTGTGATTGCCGATATTCCCGAAATAACTCTTTTTTTTTGTTTTATAATAATATTTAATTTTAAGTCTGTGAAAGTTTTTATTATAGTAATATGTTTTGAACATACTAAATTCTAGTCTTAGTACAGTCTTCATTGAAAATGGAGTTCAAAGCGCATTATACTGATTGCTGTCAAATTGCCGTTAATCCTTGATATATGATTTGCCACTTAATCACATTATTTTTTTCGGTGTTATTGTGCTACGTCGGCTAGTTCTAACTGCACTGATAATTTAGTCTGAAATAGTCGTTTTGTGTTATGTTTTTTTTGTGTTAGTAAAACTTCATACGTTTCGACAATGAATATTTCGTAATAATATTTGTTTTTTTCCAATTTAAAATTACTAATTTTTGCACATTTTTACATATACACTAAGTTAACATACAGTTATTATTTTTTTTTTATTTTACATATTCTTTAATATTTTGGCAGATAGTTACTTAACAACTTAATCGTACAGCCAGTACCCAAATATTATGTAGGAATCATTTTATTAATCTTAAAAAAACGTGTACAGCGAGGGTTGTAATACAATAATTAAATTTTACTGCAAAAGGGTAAAAAAAACATTTTTATACGACGTTTGCTTTCTTATCTGGTATCTTAAATCCATGTGTCATCTTTCTTCGCTTTTTAATTAAAAAAGTGGACTCGCGAATAGACGACAAAATGCCAGCTGATTTAACTCGTTCACCATTACAATTCTTTTAGGGTGATTTCGAAGCAAATTATATTTAATAGTTACAAGATCTACCATTAAATGATTAATTTATTTGAAAATTATTAAGATATTTAATGATATTCGCATTAGAAATGATTAAAAGGGGTTTATAAAATATTGCTAGATACGTTTTGAATGAATAATGGTTCGTTAATGAATCAGTTTTCAATTATAAGAGCAAGATCTGCTCTAATGATGTAAAACCGTAATCGGATGAGAGATTTCCTCGAAGTATCACACACTTAAATATAAGGTAAGAATCTTTTTCTTAGCTTTAATGTAATGTGGTCATAAGAGCTGTACACCGAGAAACTTTTTGTGAGTTATTACCACATGGTATACTTGATTTCCGCGATATTATCCAAAAACCGTTGGCGGAACTTTTTATTTTATACCCCTGCAAAAAATCATCTTTCCTAAAATTATACACTAATAGTTTTATGATATGTATATTAATCATAAAACAAAAAAATATTATATTAAATAACCTACATAAACTATATAAATATAATTTAAGCTACGCATATAATTCAATGACTCTTGGGCGCAAAATATAGTTAACTAAACCAAACTGCAACATATAACAACTAACTTATTAAATATAAAAACAGATCTTTCCAGGTAAAAAAATAAATAATAAATACCAAATTACTACTCAATAAAGTATAACATAAATATGAAACTAGATCTTAAGAAGTTTTATATACCCCTCATACTTGTTTTCTAAAAGTTTCTGGCCGTGTATGACGCATACGATGGGCAAGCGGCTTCAATTCTTGCACGAGCTGGATCTTGTAAGCTCGTAAACCAAGATTTTTCCAAGAAGCAACTTATTTGATGCGCACTGTAAGACGTCTCTGCGGATGCGTATTATCAATTAAAGTATGCGTAGTACGAAAACGATCCATAGTTTTTCAAATTACTTGCTCGGATGGACGTTTGTGTCAACCGTAAAATGGACGTAGCGCACGGTAAGTTTCGCGAATTGAACCACGATTTTCGAAATAAATTTGCACAATTTGCAAGCGTTGTTCTGGCGTAAGTCTATTCATGGTGAAATGGCAAACCAAACTGAGCACAAATCAGCTGTCAGCTGGCAAATTTGGATGTCGCTGGAAAAAGTGTTACTAATTCGAAAAACACACATCTAAAAAAAACACCTTCATAAAAAAATTATATTATGTTGATTTATTTATTTATTACTGAAATTTAATTTTATAATTGAATGAAATTAAATTGATATTTATTTAAGAAATTTACTAATATTTATCTTATTTGCTTATATAAGTTTATTATTTATAAGAATCGTTTTATTAATTTCTTCTTTTATTATATATTATATAGAGATATTTATAAAACAAATGAAATATTTAAAATTCGTTTTATTTTATTTTTTGTTTACTTATTCATTTTATTTATAATATTATAGATTTTGCGATATATTTTTGAATAACTTGCGAAAAAATGTCCAGACGTTATGGACATAGGAGCTACCAGTAAAAAACAGATGTCCAATACGAATGGACAAAGGGCTCAAAGGGTTAAAATAATATTAACGTAAAGAAAAAAAAATATTATTATAAATTATTTTTCTCGCAATTCAATATTTTATTTTGTATATAAATATTATATAATATAAATATTTACTATGTTTAGCATTTTAACAAAAAGTAGTAAAAAATGAAAATATTTTAACTTTTCCGATTTTAGAATGTAGAACAGAGGAAAATAGTTAAATTTGATCGTAAAAGGCTAAAGACAAACTCAACATAGAACACGTGATCTTCCGTACACCCACCATTTAACATCTTGACTGACAGACAGTGCATTGTAGGTTGGCCCACATATTACAACGCTTCATTCAATATTTTGATATGATTGCCTTTTTGTTTTGTTTTGAAGGTTCAATGTGCAATGAGTTTGATATGGCTGCGCTTAGTCGACGTATCGCCCAAATGACTCAGCATACGAGGGGATGCCTAGTTAGAACGAGCCGGCAAATAAATCGACGCTAATTGTCGCCAGAACGGGTGAATCTAAAAAATGGGTGGGGAACAGGCGAACGAGGGCGAATATCGACTGGCCGTTTTCCGAATTCGAATCGTCCCGTCCGGCCGTCAAAGGGGGGCGCGGGGTCTCGGCCCCTATTACGCCGCGTCGGATTCCTCCCCGTCGACAGGCTGACAGCAACGTCGCATTCGTCCTTTATAATCATAATCAGTGATCGATCAACGATCATTATTGGCCGTTCGCGAATTATATGCAGCGTTTCGTACGGAGGCAACGGACGCTCCGTCCGAAGGCAGCGGGCGCTCGCGTCGCATCGGCCGAATAAAAATGCGGCAGTGCGTGAGCGTGTGATACGGGCCGATCGTTTCATCGCCGGGGTACATATACACACGGCGGGCGATACGTGTCGGAGTGACGAGCGGCGCAGAGCGGGGGGCGTCTGTCTCCTTCGCGACCACAGATCGCATATATTGCTTTTTTGTTTGCGCGCACAACTGTTCACTGTTTCGTCCGCGAGGCCGGCGTACACGCTCGGTATCGAAAGCCAAATTGTGCGGTAGTACGTCTATTGCAACGAACCTCACTACCAGTCGATCAATTCATAACGCATTTTTTTGTGTAACCCTTTATTAATAATCACGAATGAATTTTTTTAAGTTACTAAACAGAATCAACACCAATAGGACCAGTTAGCTTGCTATTTTTTTTCGGATGTCATTTTTTTTAATTGTCAAGTTGGGTCCGGCCAACTATTTGCTTTGTGGCCCGTATTCAAATATTTTCCCACTTCGCAGTTCGCCGCCAAACTTAATTGCACTGCCGTTGAATATTAAAAAGTCAATCATCTTACAATAATCTCAAAGAAGCAAAAAACGCGGAACGGTCTTGCATCCAAACTTTAGCAAGCACCGCTGATACATTGTCTAAATTGAAAACATTATTGCCTACTTAGGCAATAAGCAATTCTTATAATATATGTACGTATAGTCCATCCAAGATATGAACGCTCATTGCTACAGTATTGGTGAGATAATATACTAGGGTAACCATGTAAAATTTAACGCTCAATTAATTTTTCATATTTTAATTTAATTTGTTGAAGATAATGTAAAATATCACTTTCTTACTTATTTTATTTATTTATATACATTTTTAACTCAAAAACATGAGAGCAGTTTTGGTATCACTCTCCAGGTTGAAGATCTGTTCAATATAATATTTAAAAAAAACAATAGAATATTACAGGAATTGTTTTATTGATTACAAAATACCACAACATGACAATAATTTATAATAAAAATATAACACATTATAATTTTTAATTAAATTTCCAACGTATGGTCACCCTACTATTAAAAAAGTCCTGACTTAGTATTTGTAACGTTCTCCTATCGGTGTAAACAAATTCGCGGAAAACTATGTATGTATGCATGCGTACACGCACCCTTATTTCCAACACAACGATGATGAGTGCTAACATCTTGGATGTTTTGTATCTTCTTTCTTCCAGTAACATGGATCTTGGACAAGGTAAATCAAAAATAACATATAGGAAGTCTCCCAATGAAGCTTTCTTTAATTAACAATAGAATTTAAAAATTCTCTAAACTTCTAAATAAGCAGGGACATCATTTGAAAAAGGAGCATGTGGGGGCGTTTGCCCCTCCCCCTAAAATTTGGCCAGAAAAATGCATGTAATTTAATGATTTTTTAAAATGAAAATAATAATAAAACATCCACAACAACTCCTTGGAAAAAGTTGAAATGATGTCGCTGACCCCCACCCCTCCTTTTATCTAAACTTAAAAAGTTCAGTTGCGATTAAATAAATTCAACAAAATTTATGAAGCATTTTAAATACATCATTTTATCTAGTTTATTGTTTATACAATAGCTAATAATGTTTGGAACGAATTCGCTATTGATGCATAAAGATCGGCTCCGTATCGGCGTTTGTTTTGTACGGATTTGCATATAAATTAAATAGCTATAAATAAATTAATCGCGATCGAATTATTGAATTAAATGAGATAACATTTTTGCGTCTTGAAACAACAAATACAAAAACGTAAAATTTGCTTGACGCATACCTGTTTTTGAGATAAGCGTTGAACGATTATTAAGGGTAAGCCTTTCTAATATTTTCTTTCTTTCACCGAACGAATTCTGCGAATTTTGTTCATAGTAGATACCGCCAATTAGCAATCTATTCACAGATGTTTTTTAAGGCGTAAAAGCATTTTTTTATTGAGAAGAAACATCTTATTGACTCGCATTTCGAAACAAAATAAAGAACATGAATTTCGGAGCGGCACTAGTCTTTCGGGTATATTAAAAGAAAAAGCGACTTATTGTTTTGTTAAAGTAGAAAAATTGTTGCATTCTAAGATTTTTCAAATTTTATTCAAGGTAGTTAAAACGAATATTTTACGAACATTCGATCAATTATTCGAATGTTCATATAGTTATATAGTATACATATATTTTAAAATCGGTCAAATAATTCGAATATTAGAGAACCCTAATTTCGACCCCAGCGCAAAATCTTTAGAACAATGTACACCGTACTTAACAGTGCACACACCAGAAATTCTCGGGTTATCTCTCAAAGAAAATCTAAAAAAGACAGTCTTAAATCTAAACCTAAAATTTTTTTTTCGATTTGTCATTTCAGTAAAATCATATTGGAATTCATTTTCACAAGTAAATATATATTTTTACTTGAAAAAAATAGCTGACAAGTGCTAGTAAAATTATATGATTTTAACATTCACTGTAAAATAAATTTTACAGCGAATGTGTATATATTGCTCTAAAATATCTATAAAACGCAATGAAAATATATATTGCTCTAAAATATCTATGAAACGCAAATTGATAGTTGCGAAACGTCCATTTGCTGTTCAAACCGCAACTTAACCTAATGCAAGTTCTAAAACTAATTAGAGTTTATTAGAAAATTAAAAAATCAATATAGTTACTCATCAAAAATGCAATTGCCTCAATCTCGTTTTATTAAAAATGTTTCGTTTGAAAAATCTAAAATATTATTTCTATAAAATATAGCGAATAGCGTGGAAATCGTGTATTTTTCAAAAGATTTTGCTTTATTTAGACAATAAATAAACTTTTATATATTAAATAAATTTCGTAGGCTAATGGTAGAAGTCGCTGACTATTGATTTGAAAGGCCTGAGTTTAAACGGTGTTTTTCAATTTCTAAACTGTCTGGGAAAAATTGAAATTAGTGCTTATTATATTAATATAATTCCGATCGATGATCATCACAGATTAGGTTTAAATTGATTTTTCCAATCTCACAAATAAAAATAGCGGTGAATAGTCTCGTATATATAAGGTATTAAAAATAATTACTTACTTCATCTCATAAAGGATATCTTACGTGTATTCAACAAAAAAAATATTATAGATATATATAATACACTTTTTCAGGATGTCGTGGACTAGCGCCCCTAGTGCTAGGACATCTGTACTTGCCAACTCGCCTATGGCTGTCGCCATCCGACTCCTTAATACGCCGGTATTGCACATTTATTATTTTTATATTATTATTTTTTTACTTATTATAATAATACTATGTATTGGTTATTTTCATATACATTTCCATTCCAAATAATAAATTGATAAACGCGCGAATGTTGATTTGCTGCGCACAGAAGTGGCGCCGTGCTAACTAACAGGTTTCTAAATTATGTATTAAAAGTAATATTATAATATAAAAATCGGTAAATATAATATGTAATAAAACGGAGTGATGATCTAAAAATAATAAAAATAAAAAAATCGGCGCACAATGCCGTACGTGTATCGGGCGCCTCGCATCTCCGGCTGCCTCCGCGCGCTCGTCGCTCGTCTCTCGGCTCCAGTGACACTCGCCGGGCCGGCCGTCCCGGGTCTGCCGTAGCGAGCGGCTCCCGCGTTATCGCCGACGGACGTTGCACGGCAACCGATCAATCGCGCATCGATTCGCCGCGCGGAGTTCGCGCGTAAGATCCGCCGAACGGATCGATCCTTCGACCGATCCTTCGCGCCGGACGAGCCGATCGATCGATCGCCGCAGTCAGCTGTTCGCCGGGAGATGCTGCGCCAGGTAAATAAATAGCCGGCGATCGACTCCAACCCCGAACCGGTCGACGAACCGAGCCGGGGTCTAGGTCGCCCCCGTACTATTATGTCATGTACGTACATGTTATACGTATAGATGCGTCGCGCGCTTGTGTGTGCTTTTTTTCGGCCGGCGCACGGGAGACGCGCGGATCGCCTATATTTAGATTAGGCTGGAAATCAATAGCGACGGTGGCGGTGGACGCGTTTTCTTTGTTCGTGTCACCCCGACGAGACACTTGCGCAATGGACGGCCCCGCGGATGACCGGCCGCGCCGCCTTTGTTTTATGGCAGAGTACCGTTCGCCGTTCGCCGGGCGGCTTTCACTTTTAACCGCGCGCCAAAAAGGTACGGCGCCTCTGCCTCTGCCTATGCCTCTGCCTCGACAGCGACGCTTCCGCCTCTACTAATTTTCGCCTGCAGTGTCACGGCCGATTCGTAAACATTGCGAATTCGCTTTAAATGTCAACAGATAAACACAAACCATAAACACGGATAACAACGTAAACACAATTTGTATTTCGTTTGCTGATGCATTCTCCATCATTCTACTTGTTTCTACTTCTAATTTTATTTTATTGTTCATTTTGCTTATAATTGGGCTATTGAATATAGAAAAGTATGTATTAGTATGAGCTCAAAACAAGTAACAAAAAGTGCTCGCAAATACACAATGCCTTAGGTGTGGTTATCGTTAAATAATGTACAGTGCAATGGTAGTTCGAAAAAATGCTCTGGAAGAAGGTCGTGGCCGTACTTCTTTGAATTACTAATAGTCCTGGACCTCTTAACCTTTACCTGACAAAAACTTTTGAAAATATTTCTCGAAGCATCTTCGATATGAATATATGGTTTTGAATTACGTTTTCAAACATTTCCTTTGTTTTTTTTCACCGTTATTTTTAAATATATATAATATATGCATTTACAATATGGGAATAGTAATTATTTGATAAGCCACGCCTAGTCCACATCGTGACGATTTTTATCCTTCCATGCAAATACTACAATACTATTGCTCGTTTCTTTATATGTTACAACTTCTCCCTTGCGTGTATTTGTGTATTGTTTATGTTAATCCTAACTAACTAGTAAAATATATTTTTTGGAAAAATAAATGATCATCAAGTAATAATTACGCGTTCTCAAACTTTCAAATGCAGAGACGTCGTTCCAACTTTTTCCAAGAGGGGGGGGGGAGGCAAAATTAGGTTAGTCAGTAATGTTTTTAATATTTCGATTTCATTCTGATTCATAGTATATCAATATGACAAATTTGAAGGGGATCCCTGTTTGATTGATTAATAACAATTATCCCATCTCAGAAGTCAAAAATCCACGTAAAAAACAATAAAATCGTGCCGTCGCTGTCGCAGTGGTAGCGCTAAGTTATCTACCGTTCATATTAAGATTTGTTATAACAATATTATGGCCTAAATAAGTGATAATCGAATAAAACATCTAAACCGAATTTTGACCAATAGGAGAGCGCCAAAAACAATTATCCCTTCTGTCGCAGTGGGAACGCTCGCTACCGAGCGTTCCCATTGCGACGGCTTCGACACGATTTTATTGCTTTTGACGTGGATTTTTGACTTCTGAGAAGTGATAATTGTTTTTGCGCACTCCTATTGAGCAAAATTCTGTTTGAATATACTTTGACCTACATTCTTTTATCATACATAATCATCCCGTAGATATCGATACACAGTTCGTACAGAATTGTTATTTCTGTAGAACATTTGAACAATTTTTAGTTCCTAATTGAACTCTACTATTCATAAATGCATTGTTGCAAACTCAAAGTTCTGATCAAAGTGTCGAATGTTACACTATGAACACGCGTGATTATTGAGAGCCGTATAATCGGACCACCATGTATTTAATTGTATGTGGGACGCGAAGATACTTAGAGCGACGAACGAAGCGGGAATAACGACAAAGCGGCTTGGCTTGTTGTGTTGAGATTTTACCATGTTTCGAGCCTAACCAAACAAGTTGGCCCTAAAACACGTTGATAATGATAATGAACTGCCGACATGCAAATGACAGGTGGACCAATTGTACCAATTGTCAACGTGATAGCAATAACAACACTATTGCTATCACGTAACTAACTGTAAAAAAATATTCTGAAAATCTGTCAAAATAATTCTAACCAAAACAATACGGCCAAATAATAATATATAAAAACGTAAATTATAACAGAAATAAAAATAAGTTACTACAAAATTTTGCCAAATAATGTAATCCACTCACTTTTAATAAAAGGTTTCTCATACCTGTACATGAGGAAATATAAATACCCTCCGTTTTTATTTCCCATAAAATTCGCTAAGAAGTCGGTTAATAAATGACACTAAAATTAAATAATTTATCCATTGTTATTCATTAACTAATTGCAAATCTCTTATTAGTTTATTTTATCATTGCAATGTTTGTACAAAAACCGTATCAAATATTTGGTAAAATTTAAAATTATATATAAATATATATTATTTCTTCAAGATTTCATTTTATTATGCATTTTAATGCAACTTTAAAATGATGTTGCTGAAGTTCAAAAACAATCTTATCTGTCGGTAATTTAGTTAAAGTTCTGTGCCCTACTAGTGGAATGGTAAGAGCAAATACATCCAAATATGTAAGACTCGGAACATAAATCATTAATTGCAACGTGCGACGAAAAGTAGAATGGGAAAACCCTCAAGTATTTCGCGAAACCTAATGTACACCAAAACAAATTCATGGTGACTGTTTTGTGGTCTGCGCTCAGTATAACCCAGAGTCCTTGGTTCGGACCCTCTCCCTAAAAAATCGACAGGTGCATAACTTAACCACCCCTTTGTGCTCCCTTTTCGCGCTTTTGTTTGAATTGTATTTTATCGTTAATTTAACAACCAATACCTCACTGGATCTAGTAAAATATTTTTTTTTTGTCATGAACTTTAAAAAATTACACATTTGAGAGATAGAGAATATATTCGTACATTTATGTATTATCAATGAGAGGTTAATTTTGACTGTAATGTTTGTTTCATGAGAAAGCGTCCTTTCACAAAAAGGTTGTAAAATTAAAAAAAAACGCTGGTTGTAGGCGAGTATTTTTCGTTAAGATAACACCTATGAAGCTCAGAGGCCTTGGAACATATTGCTTTGGTGATAGTGAGAGTAAAATAAATGTGCATTTACAAAGAAGGATGTGGATTAGGAAGAACCGTTTAAATGTTCACTTAAGATATGAATGAAAAAAATATTAAATTAAATTATAAATAAAAATACATATGTATATATTGAATAAACTTTGAGTATTGGACATCTTGTAATACACTTCATTTTTAAATCCTGGCGAAACCATTACATTTAAGAACTATTGTTAAGAAATCGAATAACATAATCAAGAAATGCGAAGTCGCTCTCCGCACAGGTGAATTGAAAAGGTTCAATTTTCTTGCTCGACAATAATCGACCACATATCGCACGATTGACACTTCAAAATTTGAAGGAGTTGGGCTATGAAATATTGCCTCATCCACCATACTCGCCAGACATCTCGCCAAAAATAATCACTGCTTTAAGCATTTCGACAACTTACAGGGTATTTAGGTGGATGAAAAGTTGTCAAAAATCTCCGATTGCCAATATTTTGATTGTTTCAAACTTACTAAGTCAATATAACTATGATAGATTTACACCAGCATTAGAGATCAAAGTCTTTTTAATGCTAAATTATTAGCTTATAGTTTTGTGTACCGAATGTTGTGCACGTTTGCCTCGACTATGCGAAAGCGATCTCTCGGGGACATTCATGCGTTACATTTATCGCTCATACTTTGATGGTCGATTTTATTGGATATGTCATTCCTTAAAATGTGCTTGTAAAGCTTATGCTTATATTTGTATGGCATTTGATAATGTAATTAATTACCTTTCTTCCCCAGGGAGAGTTGGCTTTCTTAGTTTTTTATGCTTTGTACATACATGAAAGTGGTTTGCCTATGAAAAACACTTTTATAATAGTTATTTTACTGCTCGAATAATACTTGCTCTGGGATGCGCGTTTAGTGCATTTTCAATACACTTATTCCGCACAACTTGTACTATTTTAAATTGACCGTCAGACCGATGCTACATAAGTGACAAACGGTCAATAAAGTTAATTTGTCTTTATTACTTAACTTGCTTCCTAGCTAGTGCTTTTAAATAAATTAAAAGTATAATCTACGCTCTAAAAGTAGGCATAGGTATATATATTTTTTACTTCATTTTACTAGTGAATCTTTCACGTTCATTTTTGTCAAAATTATCGCTTCAGTTTTGACCTCTTTATTTTTATCTTCCATTGGCTATATAGTACGTCGCTAATTTGAGTAGTGCCCCCTGAAGTTGATTTATAATGATGTTCGACTTAAAAACATTCGATAGCAATTGACATATAGTTAATGTATAGAATATAAAGATGGAAAGCCAAATAAGATTAATTGTTCCAGCTTCAAGCAACTATCACTAAAAATATCTTTGTGACTAAGCTTGGTTAGAAGCTAAACGACTCCTGTAAAAGGAGCATTCTTGATTTTACTTATTAACAAAAACAATATGTTTCTAGTTTCTTTCAATTTGCTTTAAATTTAAACACCTTGTGCGGGTATTTGATAAAAGTCCCAAATTAACGGTTTAACGGATATGCAAAGGCATTAATAACAGTTTTCATAACCTCACAAAAATAATTGTTCGTCTAGTGTTGCTCTCTCTGTGTCAGGCGACGAAGTTTTCAATCTCCCCTCGTATACGACCCCCACATCTTCACATTAAGTGTAGTGTATTAAACGCTAATTCCTGAGAGGTAAAAGCCGCGTTGTTTACCTGAATAACGAACACTTGATTCCGCAATTTACTACATAAGCGTACTATTTTTAAACCAACTGCCACTTTTCTAATGTTTAATGTATTATATTAGATTAAAGTTATAGGTAGTAGAAACAGAAATCGAGTTTCTTTTTTATTTTATCTATGAGAAAGCTTGTTCATAAATAAACGTAATTCCAAAACGGTAAACGTACATCGTCTATTTACTGATAATTGCAAGATTGAGCTTAATTAAATATTCTTCTATCGAAAAGGGCTTCTTTCCCTGAGCTATCAAAAGGCAATTTTGTTTTTCAAGTGAGGAATTTATTACGTACATAGTAAGTGCGTAATTGAGTTTCAATTGATAACTTTTGTTCTCTTATACTTTTTGTGTTTAGTCTTAATGTCTAAAAATCATATTTATATTTATAAATAGCCTCATTCAACAATATTTATTCAACGTTTCATACTTTATTTTATTGTATTTTTTTAATCAACGTTTTTAACTAAATTATGGAATATATTGGCTGATTCTATTTGACATGACGCCTACGCTTTTTACGATCATCAATACAGTTTAAAGTTCATGATGCAATATGACTCATCGACATCAATGATCACACTTCAAATTGCGGTTGAACGAATATCTACTGCAATAATTGATGAAAAATAGCGTAGATAAAATAAATCACATTGTTGATTTTATAGACCTTATCTGATATTTGCATACACGCATCACCTTTCTACACCGTTCCTAGCCGTTCAATTTTAAAAATTGTATTTTTTTCCAAAATATACAAAGTGCTATTTTGTTAAATTGCGTAGCAACTAATGACGTTATACACTTTCAAGTACTATAAAAAAATACCCTATAATAGGCTACTCGTGGTTAACGTAGTGTTATATACGATATTGGAGTTTTATTTTTATTTTTCTTATTGTGTTTATAAAATCATGACCATAAAATATAATAACCAACAAACAAAATTCCACAAATTACTCAAATCTTTGTAACGAATATTGTCTAGCGAATTCTTGTATTAACAAGTTTCCTTCACAGCCAACTACACTTAATTACACAGTTTTAATAGATCCAAATTCCTCAACAGCATTATAGAGCTTCCAACTTTTAGAATTACTTTCAGGGAATTTAAATATTCGTCCATTATCTTGACAATTGTGTAAAATGAACGTGCTGCAACTGGCATTTTCAGTTTTAAAAACATTAAATACATAGTTATTCAAAACCTATTTATATAATATTGTTTAAAACAAGTTGCTCTGTAAAATTAATTTAATAACGCTAGTGTTCCATTCACTATTTTTTAGTGGATTACAGTATAAACGATTACTTTAGAATCATTAAATGCCGATTTGGTATAAGTAATAAAAATTTATATGATACACAAATGTTTACCTTTCATTAATACACAGTCTCATTGTTGTTCAATTAAATTGCGATTGTCTGTCAACGATGAAATTTAATGATATAATTTCTAATTTAATTCAATATTTCCGT
This sequence comes from Plectrocnemia conspersa, assembly GCF_051122295.1. Taxonomy (NCBI): domain Eukaryota; kingdom Metazoa; phylum Arthropoda; class Insecta; order Trichoptera; family Polycentropodidae; genus Plectrocnemia; species Plectrocnemia conspersa. The sequence goes on from NW_028277167.1 coordinate 15,452,941, forward strand.
TCACTAAGAGTTGCTGACATATGCGACTTATAAATAAGCATTTCTGCGTAATTTAAAGCTAGTTGGATCATTGCTTTGATGTCTTTGTGTTTATTGCCGCCACGCCCGTATTATATTTGTTCACGTGTAGCGTTTGATATACCAGTAAACACATTTTTTATGTCATCATGTTATGTAAATTATGTTATTTGAGTATATGTTACAGTTAAAGTGTTAAATTTTAATAAAATAAACAATACCTATATAGACAAATTACGTATCAAGTACAAGTTTTAGTTAAAGCTTACAATGCTACATAAGAGTCACTTGAGGCTTATCTCGTACTTCGCCTCCCCCCCCCCCCCCCCCAATTGAATTTGGCTATAAAAATACTATGAAATTTAATGAAATCGAAACTGATTCTAAACCAGTGGTCATTTTTTGAAAATGACACCCTTGATTTTAAACCAGAAATTCTCTGTTATCCCTCAAAGAAATTCTAAAAAAAGCTAACCTAAAAATATTTTTTTAAATGTGTTATTTCCGTGAAATCATATCAGAATACATTTTTAGTGAAAATATAATTTATCTGGCAGGTAATAGTAAAATTATAAGATTTTCAACTTCTCCACACACACATATATACATTTACATATTTATTTTCATGCGGTGAATGTGTATTTTTCAATAGTTATATTTTCACTAGTGAAGACCAAATATATTTTCACTAGTAAATATATATTTCGATTAGCGAAAATATAATTTAACTTATAGGCGCTAATGAAATTATATGCTGCTCTATAATGTCTATGAAACTCAATTTGACAGTTGAGAAACGTCCATTTTCTGTTCAAATCTAAATCTAAACTAATGGAAATATAAAACTAATTACAGCATCTTTCATATTGCTCCATAGTTTTTTTGCACTTACAAACCAAACCTACGCGAATTAACCAAACCCAACTTTCTAAATGAAAGTTCTAAAACTAATTATAGTCTTAGAACTTTTATTAGGTTAGTCCAAAATATAAACTAAGCCAATTCATCTCTCAAGAAGAAGACATCGCATTTCGCATATTGTCTCATAGCACTTCGATAATACACTATGTTTTAAAAATATGATAGCTATGCTTAACGATAGTAATACGACTTCTGATATGAGATTATTGGTCAAATTATAATCAAACCGAATTTTGGTCAATAGAAGGGCGCAAAAACAATTATCACTTCTCAGAAGTCAAAAATTCATGTCAAAAGCAATAATATTGTGTCGGCGCCGTCGCAGTGGAAACGCTCGGAGCGTTTCCACTGCGACGGCGCCGACACGATTTTATTGCTTTTGACGTGAATTTTTGACTTCTGAGAAGGGATAATTGTTTTTTGCGCTCCTATTGGTCAAAATTTGATTTAGATGTGCTTCATTGGATTCTCACTTATTGTAAGTAATATTGTTTCAAAAAGTCTTAATATGAACGCTAGATAACCGAGCGTTTCCACTGCGGTGTCGACTGCACGATTGTATTGCTTTTGGTGAAGATTTTTGACTTTCGAGAAGGGATACTTTGCGCCCTCTTATTGGTAGAAATTCGGTTTAGATATGCTTCATTCGATTCTCACTTACTATATTGTTAGAAAATGTCTTAATATGAATGCTAGATAACCGAGCATTTCCACTGCTGATTTTTATTGCTTTTGTCGTAGGTTCTAAACAGTCATTTGCTGAAATACTATGAAACTTAATGAAATGGAAATATTAAAAACACAACTACTGACTAGATTTTGCCCCCCCCCCCACACAGAAAAAAATGAAATGCCGTGGTGGACAGGTTAGGTAGGTGCAAGCGAGAGTTTGTCAGAACAGTGAACACCACATGAATAACTCGCTGCAACGAATCTACTTAAAATGCGGATTATATTAATTGGCAACAAGGTTTACTTTACATAAATGATTCAAAATACATATTTAATATATAAATTATTTTATTTTGGATATTTTGCCAAACACCGAACAGTGAGAGCATACAATTACTAGTTACATTGTTCATAAATTATTTTGTGAGTACTGTAACTGAAATGATTTGACAGTGCATACATTGACTTGTTAATGTATGCATTTCTAAATTCACACTTTGCCTGTAACATATACATATATATGTATATTATGACTCGATATGTGATTCATTAGTACAAATCAAAGTATGTAGTGGTATTACCAGTATATATAATATCAAGCAGTTCGATATTTTTTTGTAAATTTTGCATGACGTAATTCGTTCCGAATAAAATTCGACGCTTAGTTCTATCCGTCGCATTATTACTCATATCTGGCTCACACTGTTTTTAATTATATAATTGCCGCACTGTTCGCCTCGTAGCTGACCAACCATCACGCAATGTTTATCGTCCATTTACATATTGAACACTATTGATCAGGTGTCTCCCAATCTTGCTTTTCTAATTATTTATATAAATAAGCATGACGTAGTAGATGCCAAACCTTGCGATGTTCAATTAAAACAAAGCCGAAACGTCCATAAAAGAACTTCACTCGTGTGTGTGTGTTCTCGTGAAAATTATAATTCAAAATGCACTAAATGCAGTCGGACAACCGGTTCTGTCGAATATCACAAGCCGATGTTCTCAATCCAATCTTGTGTATAGAAGCATGCCATAAAATGGAAGATACGCTCTCTGGCGTTATTCCGAGCAAAAGCGGAATATTGTATTCGAAAATATATATGCATTATCTGCGCGTTGGCGTCACATTTTAGCAAATCAGACATCGCTTTGGAAGCGTCACTTTTTCCTCGTGCTCTATGTGTGTGTCTGTGTGTGCAATAACGTCAGATATATTTGCCATGTGTAACTGTTGGAGCTTTGTTCCGCGAAAATTACCTAGTCCAGCGTTTTCCTGCTTCAAAGGTTTGCTTTGCTTTCATTTATATAATTCCAATTAATTCTAGTCCAATTGCGATTTTATGAACATCGAGCTGAATTTACCTGTGTTATCTATCACCTGCTTCGTCAGCTCGTCGGGCCCCTTAATGCGAACGCTCGAGTGTCGTTTTCGTGGAACAGCTTCAAATTCTTATAAGTCATACATTATATTGAATTGCATATATACAACAAACGTATAAGAACAATCTTTTCCCATTTACGGAGGATTGGTGTGTCAAGTCCTAGCTAGGCATTAAATGTAAATGTTTCCAGTTGTTGCATTCTACACTGTAATTCTTGATAGGATATGTGTTTTCGGATAAAGGTAAAATACCAATTTTATGTTGTTATTCTGTGTCGTTGCTGAATCTTGATGCTAAGTAATCTAATTAACTCCCGTGTATTATTGATATGAATTAAAATAATTGTTATCACTACGAATAAAGATCGATATTAACAGTGTCCTGAGGGACCGTATAGTACAGAATATTATATGATAATATCCCCTCCACGAACATAGGAGACTCCTCTATTTATAACTTGATGTTAATTAAAAATACAGTCATTCTTCGCTCAAATGCGTATATAAATAAATATATAAAAAAATCAGATTTTGTCTTGCATAAAACTCAATATCTAAAATCCGTGTTGGGACAAGTAAATAAAGCCTTTTTTTATATATTTATAGAATTCATGAAACATTTCAATAACGATATTCTTGCATCGAAAGAAAGAAAATGAGGGTGTCAGGGCCGATTTACTTTCAATGGCCAAAAACTAGGCGATGTAGGGCAACCGTTTGCGTCTCGTCCGCCGATCTTTTCTATCATATAACATGTAACTAAATATTAAATAAACTTTAAATCAAATACCACTGCAGCGGCCCAATCTATGTATAATTGCCACCCGTAAATATTTTTTTTGTGGAACTTAAAGAAATAGTATTTATACTACATTTGCGTTAACACAGTCAGTTCGAGAGCTATCCATTTCATCATTATTTATAATTGAGAAAGAGATGGCAAATTTGGGTTTACGCCCTCCTACTATTAGCTCTAAAGCACACGTTCGATATATTTATCATTACTCCGATTGATTGATCAATATTAAAAATATGGTAATGATAAATATATCGAACGTATCGTGTGCCATATAAATGTTCGCCTTTGCCTTTAAAACAATGTTGTGCTTATATTTAAATTATTTGCATGAGTTTATAAATATGTTAAAATAAGTTTGATTATTTTTTTTCTTTAACGCTAAGAGACTCTATGGCGGCAATATTAAACCAAAGCATTTAACGCTCGTTTTTCATCAAATACTACTACTCTGTTGTTCACTTCGGAGACTACGTTTCATACATATAATTGACTCGCGATTGGTTTAAGACCGTAAGCATTTTTTAATATATACGTATGTGTCGTTAGCGTTTGCACTTATAGATAATCGTATTTTTATCATTAGTACATATAAGAAAGAAAACGCTCCGAACAAATTCCCTCGAGGAACTCACTGTTGTTTTACCTGTATCTCTAAATATTATCGAGGGAAATTTCTACCTCTTAAGTATTAGCAAATATTTGTTGTTTGTAAATTAAGACATTTTTCCACGTGAAGGATTTTTCTACATACACAATTAACCTTTTAGTTGCCGAGATCTAAATATTGATGTATTAAATATGTTATTTACCCTTGAAGTAAATGTCATATAGCCCATTAAAAATGTATCTGATACTTTCTTCAATGATGACGTCAGTTTTGGTAATTATAGGCAAAGTAGCAAAAGGTTAAAAGGCATACTCTTCTTCATATTACAATTAGCTTAAATATGCTCCGTTAAACTATTGAGCTGATTTTATGGAAACCGATGTTTTAACTTTCTTAAAATATTTATGTTTAAATGATCTCCCACCTATTCGTTAACCGAGGTTAGGAAATGAACATATGTTTCAATTTCTCTTTTAGAAATACTAGTGTATGTGTATATTACTATAAATATTTACGATACTAATCACCATAAATAAACAATTTTAAATTTCAGATCGTTAGACGTATTAATTTTTATCTCACGTTAATTAAATATGTACTCTATCTAGAACACTTGCCGCCAGCTTATCGATTTTATTGTCTATTTTTGAAGAGACATTGGTGCCATGGTAAATGGCTTCAAATCGGTCACTGCTGTAGAATCCAAGATTAACTAATGCCATTTGCTATCATGTACGTATCCGAATGTTCTCGTTTAGAGTTTCTAAACGTGAATTATTCCAGCTTGTGTGACGTGTGACCAGTTTTACTTTGACCCGCCAAAGACAGTTGCATATATCGCACATTCTTGCCTTTCTAACCTTGCTGATCATCGAGGAAGTGGCACAGTCTAATTGATTCGATTATGTGATATACAGAGCGTCGTCTAAATTGCACAATATTTACCACTGCAGTGCATGCAAAAATTTTTTTCGAGGCTCTTGACCCAGTTCTATTGTTCTTGTCCATCGATTTTTTGCATAATATTTATAAATAAAGACCCAAGATCACAATTAACAATTATTTATGACACATGTATTTGTCACACTTGCATAATATCAGCCATTATTTATTTCATTGCGTTATCTTTGTCGGACGTTTCGGTATGAGGTATGTTTATGTTTATGAGCGTGTGTTTCTATTTATGATTTTACTTTCACTCGTATATTTCTTACATATTCATGAGTCAATTATATACTAGGGTAAGCATCAAACAGAACAATTATTCTATTACGCTTGCATGTTGTTCCGATGTACTTGTGATTATATAATTTTGACTGGTTTGTAATATATACGACACACGTAATCTAAAATGTATATCGCACATACATGGATACTATATTTTTCGAGCTTGTGATACGTATAGTTTTATACTTTATATCTCCACCTTTGTCTCCATGATCGATAAGTGTGTCTCTCTATGTATGAAACGGAAGACGAACAAAGAGCTTGGTCAAATTGCGGAATTTTCTAGAACACACACTCAAATGTGTATGATATACGTGAAGTAATAGGACAAAGCACCGTTCGTTCGTTTGAAATTTCGTCTCGAGACCGTCGCTACTATGTATGGGAATTCCAGTGAAATGGGATAAGAAAAATGTCGCGAAAGAGCAGAGATGATTCATTACTGTCGTGGATTAGTCACTGGTAATAAACTGGAGGTTTGCGTGCGAAATATAAGGTCAAAGTTCATGCGTTGCTCGTGTAATTTTTATATGAGTGATCCTGAAAGTGTAATTTGAATGACTAGCTTAGTGGCAATTAATATGAATTTAAATCTTCAATTAAATAAAAAATATACTTTCATAAAATTAGCTTTTAAGAAAAATATATTCTCAATGAGTTCCCAATTACTTTTCAGGAAAAACGAATTATGTATAAAGGTTTTCCATTGCCTTTTACACATCACTTGTTAAGAGGATATATGTATGTAAAGAAATTTTCTTAAGGCGTGTGGTCAAAATTTATTTAAAAAAATCAGTATATAAGCGGCCAGAATAAATATTAGATGGTCAGAATTTATATTAAATGGTGAGAATTATTTTGACAGATGGTCAGAATCATTTTTTTCAGTCAGTATTTATTACAATTTATTGGTCAGCAATCTTTTATCTGTATTTTAATCGCAAGATCAGTTTTATTTTGACAGATGGTCAGTATAATAATACATGGTTATTATGGCCAACTTGTTTAATTGTGCTCGCAACATTGCTAGATGTTAAGGCAAAAAGCAAAGCGTGATCTCCGAGGCCGCTCTTTCGCTATTCCCGCTTCGTTCGTCATTATGAATACCTTCGCGTCCTATATACGATTAATTAGATTTGTTTGGATGTTCAATGTTCTCACCAACGCTCGCTCGCACCTAACCTTTTGATTACAAAATTGTTTCTATTGCGTGAGTAATTAAACGTTCCAATTTTTATTAAAATCCAACAATTTTGCGCTGCGCAGTTAAGTTCACCTCTGCCATTTCTAAATAAATAGTAATTTATGAAAAATATTAACTAAATTTTCGCCATCAATAACTCGTGTAACCATAATAGCATATTTTCACTCTGTGTGGCCATGAAACGTCAATTAGCAAAAAATACGCCGTGTAGCTATTTAGTCTTCAACGTTTACTTTTATTGAAGTATATGAGTAGAGCATTAAAAACTTTCTCGTTGCGATTTTTTATGGAAATGCTTTTTTCTTTAATTCTATATTAAAATATAAAAAAAATATGAATGCAATTTTTAACGGTTGTTTTTTTGTATTCGCAATTTTTAAAATCAGTAAATGATAAATTGTGTTTTAAATAAGGTTGAAAGTCACTGACCTATTTTAAACAAGTTGAGACGGTTTCAGAGCCAAATAATAATGGCAAAACTTCACAAGACATTAGGGATAAGCTAGAGATTGATGAATGTGCGTAGTAAACCCGACAAGGATGTAAGTAATAAAATAAGGCCTCGAAAAAAATCAGTAAATGATAAATTGTGTTAATAAATTTGTGTTTTAAATGAGGGTAAAAGTCACTGACATTTTTACCTAGTTGGGACGATTTCAGAGCCAAATAATAATGATAAAATAAGATAGAAATTGATGAATGTGCTTAGTAAAACAGACAGGGATGTAAGTAATAAAAGGTCCCGAAACATGTTTTATAACTAGAGACATAAGATTGATGTAGAGGAGGATATCGATTTTTTTAAAACTATTTTAGTTACGCGGGATTTTAAATGTATGTTTTGTCAAAAGGTGACATTTTTTATAAAATAATTATAAATGTATTTATAGTTATCTTTTGATAAAAGTTAAAATTTTACATTTGCACGATATTTTCACAAGCTTTACATTATTTTTAGCTCTTGAAAACTCATGAACGGACTTATTGAGTAGTAACGCGAAAACGCGTGAACGGAACGTAATGTGTTATTATGATATTTGTGACATCTTTAGCTAAAGGAGTAAATAAATATGTTATATTAAATACGCAGCTTAGAGTGTTTTTTTTTTGTATGTAGTTGAAATGACGAAACACTTATGTGTACACATGATATTCAATGTGCTGATATATTTGGGGAGAGGACTTAATTTTTGTTCCGCAATTAGTAAAACGCCTTTACTAATTGCGGCCCATGATATGAAAAAACAAATAACGCCTTCCTATTCTCATTCTTAAACGTAAACTCTAATCCTGCATGCATTCAACTTTCTTTATTTTTATGAATGTTGTCCTGGCTTTCTCGGACCAGCATTTTATATTTAGTATGTGGTTCAGATTTTCGTCTGGAGTATATAAAATCATTTTGTTGTATTTTTTAATCGGAGCAGCTGATCAAAAATCTTTTCGAAATAAATGTTAAAAATCAATCAATGTACAAGTTTGGCTCACTCCTTGATTTGTTTCCAGTACAAATACGCAATAATTTCAGATCCTTATCGTATATTCTTATTGATGTAAATATGTATGTTAAACATTCTCTCATTTTTGACGCATTCTCAAAGTTGATAAAACATAGGTTAACTTGTATAAACAGTTCGAAATCTTGCGGAAACCAAACTTATTCGGTGTTCGATTTGATTCTTTTGATATTATTACAAATGGCAAGCATTTCACTGGTACGTGTTTTTTTTTATTATTTTTAGCTTCTGTGATTATTATCTGTTAATCGTTTTGTTTGCCAAAACAATACGATTAACAGGGAATATAAAAAAAATATTTTTAATTATCTAGTTTTTTGAAGAAGCCAATCTAGTGAGATTTTTGCATACCATGCGAACGTCACTACACCCCCACATGCAGTTTGCACACTTTGTCGGGCGGGCGTTTAGGCAAATTCCGCCGCGAGGTTGTCGAACCCTGTAAATAGGTCAAGGACCAGGCGTTAACCTTGCGACCTTGTAACCCAGCAGCAGCCAGGTCACAGGCGCGGAGGGCCTCATAATAAAATTAAAATGTTTTGAGGGAGGTGTGGGAGTGGAGTTCAGCTCAAAGTTACTTAACGCAAAAATCGATGCGTTGATGATTTTCGCTCGGCTCGGAGTTGTATACTCCTGGCCACGCTGTTGAGTATCTCTGGTCGCGAGTGTATGTGCCATTACCTCTCATTTGATTATATACTCACGTTCATTAGTATCAATACTTCCAAAACTGTACTATTACTGTAGTAATATAGGTGTTTGAGTTTTCTTGCGTTATTTTAGCATTTTCTCTGTGGTTTTTGGAATGAAAGTCTATAATTAAAACTGTCCAGTGATGTGTTACTACAGTTTGACACATACTCGATAAAGCCGGCTACTAAAATAACTAAAATATCACTACTCCACTTTCTCATATTTTTTACGTAACTACTCATTTCATCTACCATATAATATTTATATTATAATTAACCATTAATGGAAGAATTTAATATATATTTATAAGTGGTTATTATATCTCGGCGACATCTGTTGATTGTTTTACGTTGGTTTTGTATACTAATTATTTTCGTAGAATTACGCCGTATCGCGTTATAATTGAAGGCTATGCTTTCGATATAATAATTAATTATGGTTACTTGATCATGTGCATATAAATATGAAAAATGAATTATTTTTTAATATTTTGAGCAGTAATGATGCAAATTATCCATCTGATTCAGTCTTTCAACTTGCATTCAAAGAAAAATAAAATAATTGGTGATGTTTAATAAAATACTAATGACGACAGATGCGACAAATCAAGTACCTGTACATATCTTAGTTAATGAACGAGTTTTTCTAATCACTAAAAAAATAACTTGCATAATAGTTTGTTGTGTAATATGATCAAATGTGGTTGTTTATAGTTAAATTATTGCATACTAATTATCTTAAATTTACATTCGATTTTGGAGCTACTCATGAATTTTATAATACTGCGCATTTTGACCTTGTCTTGATATTGTAGTTGCAAACTCGATTAAACATGGAATGAAAAATATTGATTAGATAAAAAAAGGAAGTTCAAAGCAGTGACGGTAAACACAATTGAGCTAGTCCATTATCTTCTATGTGCGTGTAAAAAATCAGGATTTAGTTTTATCGTTTTTTTCTTGATTTGGCTGTCATCGTTTCGTTCGTGGACTCGAAGCCAAATAATACAGTATTATGTTATATACATATATATATAAAAAAAGTATTGCAGATAACCATGGATGAGAATGCTCAACTTTTCTATGTAGCACATCAATGAAAAGTGTTTAGTGCTACAGGAAATTGTCAAAAAATAATTATTAAGTAGGCGTTTAAAATGCGCCTAGCGTCCACTTTCTTTTTACGTGACGCTCCATCTACTTTGTAGATTCTACACTGGCTGCCATCTATTTATTTAGTGCTAGCAAAATAAATTAAGATACGCATCACGCAGCCACATTCTTATAAATTTCGGTGTATTTTATGGTCGTGGCGAAGAATCTCATTCTGGGGCTCATTTATGTAGTTTTATGGCTGGATGTGTAATGAAATTGTGTTACCCCAATTGATTCCAGATAGTGTATATAATACAAAACCCTTTAGGACTCACACTACACCCTAAAATCAAATAATAATATGAAATAACCAACACAAACTTGAGATACATATATTATTATAATAATTATTTATTCTTTGCTGCAAATTAAATTAGTAATTTTTCAGCGAAATAATATTACTGATGGAAGAAACTATGTTTGCGCTTATATACGCTTTTCGAAGTAAGGGAGGTGCTTTTGCTTTTCTTACTCTCGACTTTTAATCCAATGCGACAATGGGGGTGGAAACAGATTGATTGATTGGATCTTTGTATGTATTGGCTTTGTTCGCACTTGACAATATAATATAATATTTATAAAGCTACTGACTGTTTTTTGTTTAGGTTTATTTCTACTATTTATATATTTTTATCTCCATTCAGACATATTTTTACACAAATTGTCCACGAAATATGCTTCACTAAACATAAGTGTTAAATATTAACAATAAGTCTCAATAAGTATATTTAAATAAAAAACGTATTGCGCGAATTGTTTTTTTAAATAAAAACCTATTGCATTGGAATATAATGCGATGACAGATTGTACTAAACGATATAATTAAAATGTGTTGACTTTTATCTATTTAAAAAAAACTTTAAAAACATGTTAGTCAATAAATATATATATTTTTTATTGTCATAACAACTAAATATTATTGCTTTACACAAAAAAGTTTCAAATTATTAAAACACATACAACATTTTTTTTTAAATTATGCAAATCAATGATCTTTCAAAAAAAATTTGCGTATATACATAAACATTTACAACTCAAATTTAATAGATGATACTTTTAACATGAGTAGAAATAAATAATTATGCGAGAGATTAATCTTAAATCACAATCATCAATTAAAAAAAAAATATGTCGCATTTTGAACAGTTACAATTTTCTATGCACTCCTTTCTCATAAGATTTTTACGGATAATCGTAACTGACAAAAAAATATGAGTAATATGTTTTATTGGAATAAATTGGCGAGTGGTGCTCTGGCCCCTGGTATAAAAATTTAGGAGGCACCCAGAAGCTGTCGATCAAATACGATATTGTTCCAAAATTAGAAAAAAGTGTTTAAATTAAAATAATTTTTAATTATATATTTAATATTTTGAAACAATACTTGCCGGGGTATTCGAATGTTTTGGTTTTTCTGATCAATAAACATTGTGAATCATTTGCTCGATTAATTAAAATAATAATAATAATGTTAATACTATTTTTCTATGTAATACCGGTATTGAAATTTTCAATATTATTGCAATCCCCACGCATAAGCGAATCAATATTTTTACCATGACGCACATTTGAGTCATCGGCATGTAACGTGACAGAAAATGATAAAACAAGAGTGAGTCGGTCGATTTTTTACGACTGACTTGCCTAAAATGCCATTAAAGCGCAACACTGTTTGGTATAAAATTTTTAAATACCTTATATCATAATATTATTAATTTTTAAATTATGAAACATCAATGACAACTTTTTTCTATCCTCAATGATATTTTTCGCAGAATTTTCCTTACTTTCCAATGATGTTACGTTATCTTGTAATATAATATATTTATAAACGAATTTATTTCTCCAAATTTTTTTATTTTGTGTTTAACAGCAAGTAATAGTGAAAGCCATTCAATTAACGATTTAACCCTTTAAACGCCGGCGACAAATCCGTAAGTCACCTGTCATTTCTCTTCACGCGTCGTCGTAGCTCATTTTAAAAATAAATATAAAATACTTAGTATACGAATTAATAGAAATATTTTGTAAATAACTCATTAATTTGTTTAATAAGATGAATTTATTTCAAAAATAACTAAATAAGCGACTCACCGGTGAGACACTGGCGTTCTGGTGGTTAAAGACATTTTGTGCTCAGTGTCAACATACTTGTAAAACATTTTAGTTACACTTAGAGCAAATGCTTGTCTCTAACAACAATGTCGTATTATAATAAAGACAGGATTTTTTAGATACAATTTAATTGAATAGCCACCGTTTTAAATTAATATTATATATATATATAAGATTGGCTTTATTTGGTCAGAAATATATTTACAAAGTCAATTCTTTAGATACGTTTGCTAAAAATGTGATAAAAAATACGGTAGTTATCGTAACCTCAAAAACCGTTTTATCCCTTATATATTGAAATCTACCCAAAAGCAAGTACAAGTTTCAGCTAGGACACCCTAAGAACAAGGTCATGTCTGGTAACCCTAGTTTAGGGCAATATATGTATAATAGCAAAATCGACATAACAAAACTGCAAATCTTTGGTGCGTTCCACAGCATGAATTATAAATCCACACACAAAAGCTACGTCTTGATCCAGGTAGTCAGCCCGGCGAGGATTGCCTCGTGGGTCTTTGAAAGTCACGCAAGATGTTTCATATCATGTATTTTTTTTCATTGATCGAAAAATTAACACACCGGCGTTTTTATGGGCGCGGTGTGTATGTACGTCATGCAGCCCAAAAGTGCATCTGTCGCCGCACGTCTGGTAGGTAGATAGAGTAGCTGGTCGAATTTTTGTTTCGTTTCATTCTCGACCAACAGACAGCGCAAAACTTGGCGTTCTCCGCATCACACACACCGGTGGCAATTGAACCGGTGACCTGGCGGCGATCGACCGCATCGGCCATTTCGGCGTCGTTTTCGCAGTTAATTCGCAATTGGCGGACGGCGTAGGTGCCGTTTGCAGCTCTCTTTCTCTTCGAGGTCCGCCGTCTCAGGTACGACATACGCGCGCTGGCGGTGGTATAATTCCGTGACCGTTTGATTTATCTTCGAGTCTCGCCGGGGCCCCGCCGTTCTCCTCTTTTGCGCCGTCTGACGTCGTGTGACAAGGTTCGGACGTTCATTTTTTTCACCTTCCGTGAATACCTGATCGCCGGTGAGACCAGGTAAGAGCGGATCTTGAGCCGAATCGTTCGTTATATTGTCGGTGGGCGTCGAGTATGTAACGCGGAACAGGCATCAGTAACTGTTACTCGGTTACTATTGTGCGAACGCGTGGGAGTCCAAATCGCCTAACCCTGGCTTGGATTAGCCTAATTAAAATGTAAAGCAAACGATTAGGGAGTCCCCTAGTTGCTTACTCTGATGGTATGTTAACAATATATGTATATACATCTGAGATCAGCGAAGTCGTTTCAGAATTTTCCAAGGGGAGGGGGGGGGGCAAAGTTGGCAAGTCAGCGGTCGCCTTTTAAATATTTTCATTTTATTTAGATCCACAGTATATTATTAAATTACATGCGTTTTCCTGGCGAATTATTTTTTAGAATCCACGTCAAAAGCATTAAAGTAGTGCCGTCGCGGTAGAAAAGCTCGGTTGTGTAGAGTTCATATTAAGTATTTTGATAACAATATTACGACTTACAATAAATGAGAATCGAATGAAGTTTGACTAAACCGAATTTTGACTAATAGGAGAGCGCAAAAAACAATTATCCCTTCTTAAAAGTCAAAAATCCATGTCAAAAGCAATAAAATCGTGCCGTCAACGTCGCAGTGACAACGCTCGTTATCGAGCGTTCCCACTGCGACGGCTCCGATACGATTTTATTACTTTTGACGTGAATTTTTGACTTCTGAGAAGTGATAATTGTTTTTTGCGCCCTTCTATTGACCAAAATTCGCTTTGAATGTGTTTTGATTTACACTATATAAGTCCATAGAAATATCGGTAATATCATATTTTTAAAACAGTGTATTATCCAAGTGTAGACAAAGTATGGAGCAATATGCGAGATGTGACGCCTGTTTGTACTTATTCTGCTGTTGATTTTTGCGCTCCTAATGACCAAAATTCGGTTTGAATATACTTTGATCATCCCACTTATATTAGAAGTCCATAGTAATTTTTGTAAGTATAGCTATTATATTTTTAAAACAGTGTAATATCGAAATGTAGATAAACCATGGAGCAATATGTGAGATGTGATGTCTGTATTGACTTAATCTTCAGCTTATTCTCCCCTGAGAGTTGAGTTAACTTGTACTTGACCGAATGAAACTATAATTAGGTTTAGAACTTTCATTAAGTTAGGATTGGGTTTGAACAGAAAATGTACGTTTCGCAACTGTCAAATGGCGCTTCATAGACATTTTAGAGCAGTATATAATTTCACAAGCGCCTATCAGTTAAATTATATTTTCGATAGTAGAAATATATATCTTCTTGTGAAAATATGAACTTAAACATACACATTCCCTGTAACATTTACTATACATCGCATGTAAATAAATAATTATGTACTTCGTATGGAAAAGTTGAAATCATATAATTTTACTAGCACCTGACTGATAAATTTTATTTTCACTAGTAATATATATCTACCGGTGAAAATGTATTTCGATATGATTTTACTGAATTGACATATTTCAAGAAATATTTTCGAGATAGATACAAGACTGCTTTTTGGATTTTTATTTAGGAATAACCCGAGAATTTCTGATTTAGAATCAGGGACGTCATTTTAGCTTTTTTTTCAGGGGAGGGGGTAAAAGTTGATTAGTCAGTGATCGTTTTTTAATATATTGATTTTATTAAAATTCATAGTATTTCATTAAATGATATGCATTTTTTGGCTCAATTCAAGAGGGAGGGGGGAGCAGATGCCCCCACCTGCCTTTCCCAAATGGCGACCATGGAAGTATGGTGGTGTTTTTATTCGCATCCAATCATCTGCCATGTACTGTTCCATTACATCTTTGTAGAATGTATTGTCTATTCTGGAGGTAAAACATATTTGTGCACAATCTCACGGCTGTCGATAAGAATGATCGTTTTCCTCACTTTGCCGTGAAGAATGACTCAATTACTTCTCGAAAAATTCTAACACTAATTCTGCAGAAACTTTGGCTGGTGTAAAATTCTATGAATTATATTTCTATCCAAGTCCGTTAGTTTGGCAATAAGCCCAAGAATGTCTTAAATATTTTCTCGACCTTCTTTATAGGGTTTGTGCCACCTAAAAAACACATTCATGGTTAGTGACATCTCCATAATCTTCAATGAAATTCAATTCAATGTGCCATTGTTCAAAAATTTTCTTTGTAAACGTAACTAGGTATCAAAAAACTGACTACAGTCTGTACATGCAGCTAAGGGATTTACAAAAATTTTTTTTTTTTAAATACTCCAAATCGTGTAGCACGGCGATATATAAATGCATGGGTTAATGGTTTACTCCCATTTATTGGACTTGAACTACATCTGGAACCTCTCCTACTGTGTCATGAGTTGCTTTTTGGAGTGCACGCATATCGCTGAAGATTTTGCTCGTTTACTTTATAATCTGAAGTCATTTACACGTGAATATCATTAGAAATTTCGTTCTTTGTCTCCTTTATTTCCTGGAAGTATTTACCGTGTAAATCAAGGGATGAGTGTAATGGTAATTTTGACTGACAGTGCAAGCGTATCAAACGTTTATTTTCTAGATTATATTAACTAATCGTAAATCTTTCGCGATCCCGGGATTTTATTACCCATACATTTGTATTACATTTTGCGTTATAAGTAAATTATAAAGTAATAAAAATATTTCAAGCAACCAATTTAACTTAAAAGTTCGCTTTGAGTTAAATTAATATTTACTAGTAAAATATTTAAAAAAAATTGCACTGCGCGGTCTAATACTCCTATACGTTTTTTAATACAAAAGTAGAAAATTTAAAGTTTTGCCACTGGTTTATAAAGATTTAAATAACTGAATAACTATTGGGAAATAGTTTCTTAAGATTTTTATAAAATAGATTAGATCAAATTGAAACACAGACTCAACTCCATAAAAGGAAAGAGGATGGTAATTTTTTTTATTTAAGGTTTAGTTTGTCCCTATACAGTCTATTGTGGTTTTCACTATTGCAGAATATGTATACCATTAATGACCCTGGTTCGGTCTACCTGCTTCCAATGGCTATCGCTCTCATGACATTCGAGCATTTCATTGCGGATCTTTTTGGTTATAAACGTGTACCTGTTTCTATGGCGAGGTTTTTGCCAAAATGCTAATATTTAATTGCAAATTAATCAAGTACTTTTATCACGAATAACATCTCTATAAGTAAATGTCCAATATTTATTATATTTTTTATTTACCACTATTGGATTCATTCGTATTAATCAGGCCCCATAACGAGAAATAATATTTTTTATAGTAAAATCTTAGCGTACCGCAGAAAAATTTACGTGCTATTTTCGGCATGCGTTTCGTTCATTGGCTATAGCTGCGAAACATCTTTGATCGCACATTCTCACCCGTTACCATGTGAGGTATGATGACACATCCTTCCTGTCAGGTCGTTAATACTAATTTACAAGATATTATTTATTTTAAAATTTCATCTCGTTCTTCATCTTATGTATGATATGTTGAAAGTAACGTTTGAATTTTGTTATATGCAAAAATTATGTTAATAAATTAATATTGTATTTCAAGTAAATACATCAGTAAAGTATAACCATGATAAAGGCAACGACAGATTTCATTTATCATGTCCCCTTTTGATATCGGTGTATGTGTATGCCATGTATTTTTCTCCCCAACTTCTCTAAAACTCCCCGAATTTTACCTTTCGCATATGTAATATATAGAGGTAAAATGTCGTTGTGAACAAAAAAAATATCCGCTATTGCGCAAAACTACCTGACCGATTTCAATGGCATTTTAAAATCGGGTTTATAAAAATCTAACTTATATCAGAAAAGCTCTTTGTGTTAAACTCATTGGAAGTTTTTTATATATAAAAGCTTCCAATGAGTTTGACTATATATAAATTTTGAAAAATATATTTTTTGCAGTCATTTTAAATGAATTATTTTCGTTTTTTATCTAGAAAAAATTGCTATCTTCTGAATTTCGATTTTTTTATTAATTTTATTTTCCCGAAAGAAAAGCAGCTTTTAAGTTGTTAATCCGCGCAGTAATAGTAAAATACACACAATTTTATTTAACAATTAAAGAAAATATGTACACACAAGTTTACGAATGTGAGCAAAATTTAAAAAAAAAAACATGCAAAAAACAAACCTCTTTTCGAAATCGCTTACAAAATTCAAGTAGTTTTTTTTTATTTTATTTAAACATTTATGATATTCTCTATGAACTGATGTAGCTCATTATTAGTTTTTTATACATAATATGTACCGCCAACTCGATTTGAATTAATCATCACGATCAATCGGAGATATAATTATATAGTAATCATTAATTCCGATCTCCTAGATACGATAGAAATTGAAAAACATAATGGTTCATATTTGATTCGAACCCAGGTCTTTTAATACCCGAAACACTTCGTTGAACTTTTTATAGGACAATTTAAATGAGCAATATATAAAATAATTGCTCCATAAAACGAATTGCTTGTGCATTATTGTTGGACAAATTAGGTGCGAGCGAGCTTTGGTTAGAACCGTAAACACCTTATGAATAAATCTCTGCAACAAATCCTATTTCGAAGATTTACCTTACATAAATGCACAAACAATTCATTTCATGGAACAAAGTATTTATTTAAATGCACATATCTCTTAGTTATAATAATTTCCTGTTAAATCACACCCAGCTTTTGACCACTCTATGTTTTGAGTGATTATCGAAAATTTGATTATCCGCTTTTATAAACTCCCCATACTCGTTAACTGGAAAATAAAATTTACGATATACTTAGTCATATCCCAGCATTTTTTTGTATTATATTGAGTTTCTACCATTTTTTCCACACACATGTGAGATAGTATTTAGACGTTACTCTAAACTGATTAATGAAAATAATGTTTGTTTTTTTTCAGAATTATTTTGAGTTTGATTCAACATTTTTTATACACACATAATATGTGAAAAATACGCAAAATAACTCCCAGGTATTATTCAAATTAAAAAATGTGTATAAATTAACTCACTACTCAAAGGGTTAAATCGAGTGGATTATGTCCTGACTTTCTCGATTAGGCATTTTATCTCAGGTTATATGCTCATAATCTTTTTCAGGCTTGTTATTTTTTCAATGTGAATTTGCAAACCCTCTCGACTATCTCCTATGAGTATATCGTATCATCAGCATATCGCAGTATATTTATTAAAGAGACTCCGTTTATTTTCTCCCTTTGTCTGTGTTTATGTTTATCAATATTTCCCCAAACTTATTATATGGATAAGTGTTAAAAAATCACAGGGTACAAAATGCAATCCTATCAATATTCACTCAATAGTGGATTTAATTTTTTTATCAATATCTTACTTTGTCAAACGCCTTCTCAAAGTCCACGAAACATTAGTCAACATTTACAATAAAATTGCGATAATGTTGTTTGAAAATTTTTAGGGTTTATTATGATATGAATTGTCTCTTAAAAATTATCATTCGGTTCTTCACTCTTTATAATTTTTTTTTATTGTAAATCTTCCGTTGAAACATGGCGGGCAATGCCAAAATCAAAGTCTGTAAAGCAGTGCATCTATTTTAATAATTATAAATTATTAGTATAGATACCAATTTTTATCCACGACCGATTTTATTTTTATATATTCATCAGTGATATTAGGAAAATCTAGGAAAAGCTTATCTGTGATGATCGATTGGAATTATAATTATATACAATCTCCCAAACAAGAAAGAAATTAAAAAATATTAGGGTCTACAAGGGATTCGAACCCATGTATTTTATGTATTAGTCACCGACCTATAGCACTGGTATATCGTGCTGGGTAAAGGTTCGTATTTTCGGTATTGTAACACACGTCGATTTTGACCACCTGTCAGGTGTCATGTATTCTACAATGTTGTATGTCCGCGGTGGCGCAAAAACTACTTGAATTTTTAGCATGTCAAATCATCATTCGAAACACTTTTCTCGCAAAGCGTGTCATCTAATGCCGCACACAAAAAGTTTTCAGCATTGTTTCGGATGAGTCGCGCGAGTGCAAAAGGTTAATTGGATATCCGATTAAAAAAATTGGTCGTGCATCAAACACAAACAAAGATGGCGGCGGTCGCGGCGAATACAATGAAAGCGTCTCGAGAGCCGATGACAAAACGCACGATAAAATAATGTCCGTCTCTGTGTGCGTGCGCGAGTATGTTTGTTTTGGTGAGCGTGTGTGTGCGCGTGCTTTAGTGCCCGTCAGTCGATTATCGAGCGCCGGCCGGTAACGGTTACGAGTTCGCAACGCGTTACAAACCAATTACAAACGGCCCATCCCTAGCGCTCTCGCGACTGCGACTCCGACTCGGCCGCCATTGTTGCCGTCAGCCGAACTCCTCTTCATCGGTGAACCGTCTACGAAATTACTTTTCCCCCGATTGTCTTTTATGATATAAAGCCCGCAACACTTTTCTCAACCAAACAAACCGACAAACGCACAATGAGAACACTCGCGAGATGCGAACGTCCGTGTGCGTAGTGCACCGGCGCACAGTAGTTCATTATTAAAATCTAACCATACAATACTTTATTATCTAACCCTAACCACTCTTTTTTTACTTTATTTTTAAACTTGTGAAATGATTTAGCTAATAAATATCGCAAGTAATTTATTTTTAATTTATAACAAAAATAATTAATATAGTACAGCGCTTTTTTGAATTCCGTGTTGTAAGTATGTAGACCGGTTCCTTCGACACCCGCTAAATTGTTTGATATAATTCTTCACAAATATATCCATAATTAGTGTTGACAGGCTTTAGTGAACCAGTAACACGGTTTTTATCCGCATCGTTTCACAAACTTAACCTCTTGTGTTACACTAAAGCAGTGACAAAATCCCTTGTTACTAAAATACCTAGTCTATATCGACTTTTAAATAGTATTTGACAAAGTTTATCATGAACTCAATAATGCTAACCATTTATGAAGTGGTTATTGTCAGTCGCCAGTTCTGGAGTACCGCACGATAATTTTGCTCTTTTTTATTACTGACAAACATGCGGCAATTACGAATATAGAATTAATTATTATATTTTTATGACTAAAATATGCTCCGGTTGTTCGACAACCTGCTACCTTTCAGCATTCCTTTTAATCAGAAATACGTAAAATGAAAATCTTGGAATGACGTGTATGCACGGATGGAGTTTCAGTATGCATATCGCAAAAGTTTACCATAAGGCGTCGAAGATGCTCGTCTTCGTTATGTGGAGCGCGCGTTATTTTTAACAATTTATAATGTACGATACATTATTTCGTAGTATTATTAAAAAAATGATTCATTGTTAGAAATAATAGCGAAGTGAAGTACTCGTTGTTGTTGGAAAGGATTCAGAGAAAATTGCTGATCGTATCTGTATTTGCATGTGCCTTTGTAACATGTATTTAATGAATCATTTTTGAAATTTCTGAAGGGTGGCGTCGACAATCCGGCGATGCTGCGGGCTGTCTAGTAGCTAACCTTAACCTATAAGACTCTTTGGGCCATTATGTTTGACCTATACCTTCTTGGAAAACATATTTTTGAGCTACAAGCCTTTTGAACGCGTAAATCGACTTAAGTCGCTCGATTGATTTATTTACCAAAAAAATATTTTTTTGTAAATAATTTAATATATATTTTTGATTAGCGCGTCAATGGGTTAAGAACATAATGAAAGACAGCGACCGTTTATTTAACACGAGCCATCCAGATTCTCATACAAGTTTTATATACAAGTTTTTTTAAAACTTTTATTTCAATAATATAAATAATTTTACAAACATACTAATTATACCAGCAACTATTTTCATGTTTATAATTAGTTATTAGCTAAAATTTGATGAAAAAATAAGAATATAATTTAAAATGTTGTTGGTTATAACTTATGGAATAACCTTTACAATTTTAGCGAAAGAAAAAGAAAAATATAGAAAATAAAAACAATAAATTATGTTATATTTAGCCTATAAAGCAATATGTGATTGGCATTTTGTATTTAAATTTAAGGTTGATTTTATCGTATTAACTGATACACAAGATTAGTGGGTTAGTGTCGTTTCGCGAAATATTTTTATAATATTTATTGTTAGCATTTGAATGTGCTAATATGCATTTTTTTAAAGATAAGTATTAAAATGTTTATCATATATTACTTTTATGGCTTTATTTTGACTGACTTGTAATTTAGAAAAAACAGTATTATTGTTGTTAAATATACAAAGATGTTTTCGTTGATACCTATGAGGAGCGTAAATGCGTGTATATGTATGAAATGCTTGGAGAGAATCTGTCATGCCGTGATGGTCAGATTTTTAATTAAAAAATAAAAATAAATCATGTTAAATATTGCATATCATTGCGCTCCCTTTTAATTAAAAATGGGCTGCCACTTAAGAAACCTCTTACTACATGTATCGAATCAAATCAATATATTTTTCGTATAATTTATAAGCATAGATGTTAATTGCGGGGGAGGGGGAACGCTCGGTAACGAGCGTTCCAACTGCGCCGACACGGTTTTATTGCTTTTGACGTTGATTTTTGACTTCTGAGAAGGGATAATTATTTTTTGCGCTCTCATATTAATCAAAATTTGGTTTAGATATGCTTCATTCGCTTCTTAATTATTGTACGTCGTAATATTGTTATAAAAAAGTCTTAATATGACGGAGCGCTTCCACTGCGACAGCGACGACCAAGTAGTGATTCACTATACTTCAAAGTATACGAAATGGATCTACTTCATAGTGACTGTTAAAAGAAACGGAATGTAGACTTATTTTATTAATTATAAAATATTTTTACAACTTGCAATTGATAGACGTTAGAGATTATTTTAATTATTCATCCGTGAGATTAGGAAAATCTAGGAAAAAATCTGTGATAATAAATTGGAATTATAATTACACAATAATCCAATCTCCCAGTTGCGAAAGAATAAAATAAATAATACTTGTGTCCATATGGGTTTCGAACTCAGATCTTAATCGCCATTTTACTATTTTTTATACCTATAAATATAAATGACCCCCATTTTATATATTCACAACTGTGAGTTCTTGATACTATCCATAATTGCATGCTAAATACTTGGCTCCATCGTTTCAACTCGATGCTTAAAATCACTGCCGTCTAATTCGCACCTACCTGTGAAATCAGCGCTTTAACCAAAGGGTTCAATTTGTTAACTAAACTAAATGTTTTATGTGGTAGACCTGCGTTAATTCTTTGTTCACTTCTAAACCAGGTATAGGGTAAAATCTTCATAAACATCCATAATGATCGCATGCCACGCCAGAATCGCGATTTGAACCACAGTGCGGCGTCGGAACTATTTGACGCGAGCGATTGCAAACCTTTTTTTTATTTTGCCAAAATCGATATTTATACTGACCCTCAACCCACAAGTAGAATGCCGCAAATTACCGAAGCGATTATATCGCAATTCCATTTACTAGAGTATCTATCGTGGGTGGCACTTTTAAAAGTAAAGTAGGACTAAATAGGGATAATGATTGTTCAGATAACGAAACATCAGATTTTCGAAGCAATGAAATCGCGTATATTTTTGATGTTGATTTGAGTCTTTTGGTCTCTCAAACCACTTGAAAATTCTGCCTCAGATTGTAAGTTGGATATGGTCTCAATTATTTATTCATCATTCAAAATTTGGGATCTAGGATCGTATCAGTTTAACCACATGCTGATATCTTTGTTTTACACTTACAGACATTATTTTCATTGTTTGATGACATTGTCCGTTACGTGCTACGCAACAAATTAGCATTATCTGCTATTTTTATCTCTTTTGTACAATCTGGATACATACTAATGGTTTGGTATCTATTCGCGTGTTCACTTGGTGTTAATTAATACGGATAATTCCAATTTTGATGTTCAGAAGACGAATGAAGGAGATGAAAGACTGCAAATACCAGATAATGTGGTAAACATTGTATGAAAACGAAGTTTCTGTAATGTTAGATTATGAAAATTAACTTAGGTAATCAAATCATATTGGTGTTTTTATAAGACGTTTACTACTACTATTTGCAATCATGCACAACCTTCATTAATCTTTTTAACATCTTTAATTAGTGAAAAATGAAACTCTTAGTGTCAATTTACAAAAGGTAGCGCAAAAATCACTTTATATTATAAAAATCGAATAACTTTTGAATGAAAATAGCATGTAGATTTTTTTTTAGTTATATTTATTTATACTCTTGGATATTACTATAAACATATTGTGGAATATAATATCATTCAAAAGCCCTCCCTCTTCAGCTTCACAAATCCGAGCTGTTTCTAGGAAGCGTTCCATGACAATTTGCAATGTTTCTAGTTCTAACGCTCTGATTTATTCTCGAATATTATTATTTTATGGTTTTGTGGTTTGTTTATGTAAACTCTTTTCTTAAGATAATCCCAAAGAAAACAGCTGGAGCTGTCAGATCAGGCGAACGCAGTGGCCATTTAATTTATGTTTCTGTCATTGAATATTTGAAGAATCTATATTGTTGCTCTTTCAGTGTGGGCAGTTGGCCTATCTTGCTGAAACTATAAATATGAGATCTATCTCTGGACGAATAAAATTTTCAATCATCCCTTGGTATCTCTTTCCTGTTATCTGTCTGTCTGTTAATGCATGTTTCGTGTTTCAAAGAATAAGAAGCTTTTAAACAATCTTCCTTACATTCAGGTACTTCTAAAAATACTTTATACGTACGAATCAGGCGGGTGTGTGTGGTGGTGTGGTGAGATATCCCTCCTTTGGCTCGCTCACACATAAAGTAACGGGCACCCAAATAGCACGTTTCCAATTTACCGTGTTATTGGGGGGTCTACTGTATTGCATAATATTTTTTACATTAATATCCTACGCCGATAACACTTCTTAGATTGATCATTCACAATGACCATTATTTTATTCTCCGCTTCTATTTTCAAACAATATGGGAATCTTTGTTTTTGTAGTTCTAAGCCATATTTAGATAAAATGTACGGATTAGTTATTTTTGTTATATCGGTATTTCATTTTGAAATACCGGTATTGCAATTTCTAGTTGTGTACTTCTTCATAATAAATCTCTCAAATATCTCTAAAAAAAAAGATATTTTCTTTTTAAAATGTAAAGTGTCTTTTGCGCCATTCCGTATAAACGAGGTTACACTTGTTATTTCTAGAACATTGATAAAAGAGTTGAAATATATTTTTTTTATAATTTTCTTTTAAAACAGCTGACCATATTTCATGAAGGATTATATAATATATCTTACTTTTTCAGTACAATAATATGTAACAAACTCAATGCGGTGTATAATTTTTTTATTAATCAACGTTTTCAATATTTGAGTATTCATAATAATAAAATCAGTAAACGTTAAACCGAGCATTTAAAAAAATGTTGATTGCCACTTACCAGCTTTAAACAGGCCAAGATTAGCGGCAAAAGTTTAGAAGATTTTAAAGATAAATTAGGGATTGATGAATCTGCGTAGGAAGGCCGGTAAATGATGACGGTATATAAGTAATAAAAATGTATTCGAATTGTAGTCGAAAACACAAAAATCTATTTTTGTTACATCTTTAGCTAAATAGCGTGATAAATATGTTACACAGTATTTTTTTTGTGTAAAATCGTGATGACGAAACGCACAAATCTTTCACAGATTCATGAAACAGTTTTTCTTCTCATTAAGTAAGTTTCAATAAAGCTAAATATCAAAAATTATTAATGGCAATTTAACATATTCTTGATATAAGTGTTGTATTTGGCTCTCATTTAACATGTTCTTCACACGCTGGTTTTAAAGTAATGCATTTGATCATAAAAATATATAACAGTGTAGCGGATTTTACTAGCTCGATAGACGGGCAGTATAAGTTCCTGACTATTGACCTGAAAGACCTGAGTTCGAATCCCATACGGATCTTAGTGTTTTTAAATTTCTATCGTGCCTGGGAGATCGGAATTAGTGATTATTATATAATTATAATTCCGATCGATCGTCACAGCTTAGGTCTACCTAGATTTTCCTAATCTCATGGATGAATATCATGATGATTAATTAAAATCGAGCTAGATTGTACATATCTGGTATTAAAAATTCTTTAATAATGAGGTAATACATTATGTATTAAAAAATCGATAAAATATCAGGTAACGTGTTATTAGCAGGCGCGTAAGGCGAGATACATTCCTTTTCACTCGCTCGCGTTGGAAGTGACGAGAGTGAGTGACGGGCGTGCGTTACATGCGCTCCGCAAGCCTTTACTTGTCACTTAACACGCGAGCGAACGAAAGGGAATGTATCTCACCTTACGCGCCTGGTTATTAGGAGCTTTAGATTATAAAAGTGACCATGAGATTTACGGATAGCTAAAAAAGTAAAAAAGTGTTTGCTTTAAAAATTTTATAATTTATATAATAATTGTAAATATTCCTTTGCAACGTGACAAGCGTTAGCCCAAATGCGTTACGACGAGACAACACAATCAACAAATATTAAGTAAGTCTGTAAATCAATGACTTTTTATTAATTATAAACTATTATTACAGTTCACAATTAATATATATAAACGACCTGATTCGATTCGTTTAAATTATTCGTTTTGATATTCACATGTGATATTAGGTAAATCTAAGAAAACCTAATCTGTGATAATCGATTAGAATTATAAGTATTTATATAACAATCACTAATTCCAATCTCCTTAACACGATGGACATTGAAAAACACTAAGGTCCATATATAATTCGAATCACGTCTTTTAAGGCATAAGACACCGACTTACATAAGAATTTACTTAAATATAGGGATAAGGTAAACGTTCAAAATATATATTTTTGTTTTGTGTCCCATAAGCGGTGTAATACGTACTGTTTTCATAGTAAATTTTGAAAGACAGCTGTCAAAATCAGGGCTATCATTTTTACCATACAACTTTTTGGTTGAATTGTCAGATCTAAAGATTGTCATATTTAATACTGACTGGAGTTGAAAATATGGCATCTGAATCAAATTTTAGTATATAACTCGTTTGGTTTGAAAAGTCCGAACAAATCAGGACAAAATATTCTTTGAAAAATTGACGAATCTAATTTTTGCACTACGTGCGCTATAGGTGCAAATATGTCCTAGTTTTTGCATGCAAATATATTCTAGTTTGTCCTAGTCTTGGCAACGTGTTTCTCGCTTGCAAATCGAATTTGTTATAATTTGTATTTAGAAGCCATTTAGCTGAAAATAACCAAGCCAATCAATCTGAAATGAATGAGGCTATAAATTTTCCAATGTATAAATTTAGTATTTCGTAGCTAAATATATTTCCATGAGTGTTAATTGGTTGCATTATGTGATACACTAATTGATTTAATTTTCTAATAAATGCTAAGCTCTTAGTTATAAATATATTGTAATAATATCGATATCAACATTGATATTGATGTCTTGATACACTCCTTTGGATCGGTTGAGCAGTATGTTGATATTTCGACAGTATATGCTTCTCGTGTTTATGCGATACGTTCGTCCGTAAGTAATAATGTATATAATCTACAGACTAATGGGTTTCGAATGATCAAATCTTGCTTATTGCAAATTACAGATGAGTATTGAAACAATACCGATTAATGTCAGAATCAGAATTTTCAAAGTTATTTCTATTCGGTACGTATGTATGTGGTTATGTAACTAATCTTCTTCGAAAATATTATATAATATTTCACAAGTACAAAATCCAAAACGCATATCTAGATGGATGGACATGTTTTATAACATTTCATGATGTTTATTTTTTGCTACTCTCTCAATTCCATATCAAGGTTGTATATATGTACATATATACCTTTTAAGTCCAATACGCCGAGAGTGATCGATCGTGACAGGCCTCTCGGATCTTTCAATTCTATCCGACCGTGTCTCTCTCTCTCTCTCTCTCTCTCTAGTTATTGTTTCGAGCAGCGTTTGTCATATTTTGTGCTACGGAGACAAATCCGTTCGATCCGATTTGCGGTGACTCATTCGATGGTACACGATTGCGCTCTCTCGTTCGCTCTCCTATTTCCTAAGCCGACTTTGGAATCTATTATTAGTGTATGCTGGGCCCTTCGAGAGCTGCACGCCGCGCGAATGCATAAAAACGTGCGCTGGCAAGCTTTTAAAACGCGAATTGTTCTATTAATGATCACCATGGAGACTCCCCCTTTTGCTACCGAGCAATCTCCTCTCGCTCTCCTATGTGTGTATAATAGCTTCAAAGCTACACCCTTGTTTTTATTATAGAGGGGCATGCGTCAAGTTCGTCAAAATGATGGGTCCGAGATGTGCAGTTTCGATTCGGCGCATTTGCATAAATAAGCAGCTGCCTCTCAGTAGCGGTACTTCAATCTATTTTATTTAATGTAAAACGTTAGAAAACTTATACTATATACTACTTTGATAGTATATAGTAAAGTCTTTACACTTTATTACAACTCCTACAACTTTCGCAAGACTGTTATGATTTGATCCTTAGGAAAGTAATCCACGATCAATATTCCTTTCGCGTCCTAAAAATCACTTTCCCGACGGAATGCAACGACGTTGTTTTTAGGGTGGTAGTAAACCCATATTCTTCCATTATTTATACTGCTGTTTTGATGCAGGTTGATAGTGATAAACCCATGCCTTAATCTTCTTCTATATAAATAAAAGGTTCGTATGTGTGTACTCTATAGACTCAAAAACTACTGGACCGATTTCGCTGAAATTTTCAAAGTTTGCTCTTATTAGGGCCGGGAGTGTTTAGAGAACGATTCGAATGAAATTCGATAGGTAGCGCTGTTGTTTTTACAGTTTTGTATTCAAACGCGCTCTCGCTCATTTCGATGTTCATGTCATATCGCTATCGTCGTATTTTACTTTGTTTAAATATATATTAATTTAGTATTACAAGGTCAATCGTTGCAAATATGTGGATTGAATATAGAGAATCCATGTTTTCTCATAGTCAATTATACGTTGCATGCTCCCGTGTAGGAAAATCAAGCGATTTGTATGTGTAAATAATTCATTAATTTGAATTTATTTAATTCAAATAAAATTAGTATTGATTTTTCACATGATATTGTTTTTGTAAAATATCCAGATGGCACTAAAGCTGAAGAACAAGAAAAAATACAGCAATGAAATAGAAAAAATGAATTATTTCACACAATTTAATTCATGTGATTTTAATTGAATGAATGAATTGATTTCAATTGTATTTATTTAATTAATATACATATATGTATTCTCAAGTATAGCAATAGTGGAGCACTGCCGGTTCCTCTAGTTATAATATAAAAACTGGGCAACCATTTTAAAAAAAATCATAGAGAGCATCTCCTATGATTTTTTTTCACAGTCTCTATTTCTCAAATATTGATTCGATGTTTGGATACTGTTAAGTAAATGCATTTTAATGAATCTGAATGTGACGAATTTCTGACCTTCAGTATGCTTTTAGGAAAATAAAAGCAAAAACATCAGCACGATTTATTTTCATACTAGCTGATATGCTTAAATAAATGCAAGACTATCGCATTCACTGAAATTTGTTTTCAACCTTCCATTAAAAATATTTTTATAATTTTTTAACATCGCTAACTTTTAAGTGGACTACAGATTTCATCAGCATAAAAAATACATATACAGTCTCTTAAGATGTTGCGATTAATTCTGCGATACGCGCATCAATAGTGGAGCTTGAGGGCACGGTTTGCTTTGTACATGGTGGGCCATAAGTTCTTGCTCTTTTTAAATCGCTTCTGAGTGAAAACCGCGCGGTTGTTTGGTCTTTGGAAATTTAGTTGCAATGGATCGCTTCACGGGGGAAACAAATACAACAGTAAAACAACGATTCTTATGTGTGAATCAACGTCCGAGTGTTAATTTCATTAAATCGTTGCTCAGAAAGTATGAGAAGACCGGTTTAACGCTAAATAATAATAATACAAAGCCTATCTAAAATTCATAAGATCCAATTGGTGCAATAATGGGCAACCTGCCATTAACTTTTACCACCGGTATATCCAATTTGGATAAAATAAATGTTTCTTAACAATACGAGATGACATCCAATGCTCCCCCCCCCCCTCCGCAGCCCAAATTAAATTTACCACCTCTTGATTTTATTCATTGGGTTATCTTAAAAGTCGTGTTTACTTAAATAAACCAGCCACAATAACTCGGCTTAAGGCGAACATTTGTCAAGAGATAGCCAACATCCCACGCGCTATGTGTCATAGTGTTTCAAAACCTAGGTGCCGGATTTGATGACTGCTCGCGGCGGGATGATGAACACTTAAACGACATTATTTATAAGACATGCTCTTCCAAATTGTTTTCTTTCATTAAAATAAACATTCATTATCATACAACCCGTAGTTTTTTTTTATTGAATTTTTAAAAATGCAAAGCTTTATGGCCCACCTTATATAATCACCTAGTGCGAAATACCAATAAGCATGCTTAGGTGAATCTAGTCTGTCTGTCTTTGAGATCATTGTACAATTCTTGGTTCTCATCCAGGTACTCGCAGTTGTTGGAAGCATTGTAGTTTAGCCGTTAATATTTTTCTTATATTCCTTTTAAAATGTGTCCTCTTGCACCGCCGCTGATTTTCTATCTATAACTTTATTCATTTCACCTTTTTTCAATCGATTTTCGGTTTCGTTTTGCGAGCTATTAACTAACTTTTGTTTTTTTCTGTTGCAGGTACGCTCGTTTCGATCCGAGACACGCATGGGCATAAGACAGTTTTTGCCAAGTGTTGTTACGCGTGTGTTGTGTGCAAATATGCATGATGGCTGCTGGATGTGAGATGAGGTTCGGTCCTCTTGTGTCTTGTGGGTCGATACGAATTTTAATGGCCAATTAATGGAGTGCAGTTTCATTCCCGGCTGTTCTTCAATCCAATTACTGTAAGAGCAAGATTTAACATTATTACTATTTCAGCATTGCGATGATTAGTTCAGTTTTACTAGGAAATAGCAAACACTTATGGGCATTGCATTTCCGCATACATCTATCTTATAATAATATTCACTAGTTATAGTTGTGTCTTCTGAATTTCTGTTAATTGTAACATATTTAAGCCAGCGTTTGTATATTTTAATGATACAATATCTAGCAATTACTTTAGAATCGCGGATTTATATAGTTAATATATTGTTTTAATAACCCAATATCAATATTTTATTCATACAAATAAATAAGATAATGCAGTTAAATATTTGTTAGTTATACTAATAAAAAATCAATAAATAAAAAATATGTGCGTAAGTGCAAAATTTCGAGCGCGAGTTGCGAAATTATGAGTGCAAAACGTGATACAGCCGCCGCCATATAGTGGTATTTTTTTGCGTGCAGCAATGGCAGTATGACCTATATTTATAAATTATATCCTAGATCGGCCAGTCGATTAATAGGTCATTGTTAACATGTTAACTACTATTGTATTCACTGGTGCCCAGTAGTCGTGGCATTGCGCCATAGTGTGCACTAGTGCCCGACAAAGTTAGTTTACGAAATATATCCCTATACGCACTAGGCACTATAGAAATTTAAAAACTCTCTTAGGCACTATAGAAATTTAAAAACACTAAGGTTCACATGTGGTTTTAAACCAGGTATTTTCAGGTATTAGTCACCGACTATACCACTGGTCTAAGCGTCTTCCAGTCTAGTTTTAATTAATTATTAAAAAAAAATACTTACCTAAATAAATACGTTGCTCGTATTTATTTTATTTATGGAAACTAACAGTTTATTTAAAAATTTCTTTTTACTGCGCGGCCAATTAGATGTCGTCATATTAATTCAAAGAAAATGCAGTTAAATATTCGACATTATCATAGAAATTGTAATATTAGTATATATTCCATAATATATTATTATTCCATATTAGTATAATTTACTGCTTTATTATTTTTTTAATTTTCAACTTAAATATAGACTCGGTACGACTTTCTTGATTTCAACGTCATAGATGTCTCGCGCCAGCTTTCTTTATCGGCACCCAACGTACGCAGAAATTTTGATTGCCTAAACTTTGTTTCAGTTTTTTTAAACAAGTTTATTAAATAACAAATAATTTTAAAGTCATGCTAATTATATATAATATATGTATGTAGATGTTACAGATTTATAACCATTTTCATGTTTACAATTTGTTATTAGCTACAAAACGTCTATGATTATAATTTAAGCGAAAGAAAAAGAAAAATACAGTAATCAATAAAACCAATAAATTAAGTGATAATTTGGGTATATGTATTTCATTGGAGAACTGGACATTTTATGCTTTTATTGAAATTGAAGGTTGTTTTTATCGTAGTTACCGATACAGGAGATTAGTGAGTTAGTGTGGTTTCGTGATATATTTTTTGGTATGAAAATAACAGTGTTCTTTAATGGTTGGTATTTGGAGATTAATGCATTTTTAAAGATTATTATATTAAGGTGTATTATACATTATTGTTATACCTTTGTTTTGAATGACTTGCAATTTATTAAAAAATAATATTATTGATGTTACTCTACACCGGACAGGCATATGTTAAAATTGGTCTAATTAATTGTACCGCAATGGCGGCAAGCCCTTTAAAATATGTTTATTAAATTTATGCTTGGAATCCAGGTGTAAGCCCAGGTATTTATCGCCTGTTTTCCATTTTACGTTACGAGGTGGCGGCAAAGTTTGTCTACGCTTTGTGAAAATAATTGTTTTAATTTGGTTGATTTTAATTATCCACTTCTCAAAGATTTTTTTGTTGTAATTTATTCGCGATTGGTATCGTCAGCGTACGGAGATAAACGCGTATTTTTTATTTTTGGGATATCGTTTGTATCCAAGATAAAGAGGAACGGCCTGAGCCAACTTTCCTGAGGAACTCCAGATGAAATTTTACTTGGGATTGAGTGTTCATTATTTAGTGAAACAACATAGCTTCTACTTTTCAGGTATAAACATATTAAGCGTAGCAGATAGTCAGGACCTTTGTTTTTGTATAGTTTATGAATCAAACCGTCATGCCATATAATGTCGAAAGCTTTTTCTATATCTAACATTAGAAGATCCGTACATTCTTTCATATTAAAATTAATGCGTATGTGCTTAGTTAAACTATTAAGTTGCTGATTATTTTAAACGCATATGGATTCAATTTTTCAAAATATGGTACTCTATGTAAAATGTTGGTAATAAATTCCAGAAAGGTGCTTAATCAATCTAATCTATCAATTCCAGAACTTTTTTTTCAAATTTTTAATGGCATAACCGTTTCATAAATAACATTTCTGGATACAATGATGTTCTTTAATCAAAACGAATCAGTGGCAATGGATGACCTTTTACTTCTTCCTGCTTTAAATTCACCATCACACTTTCCCCGTTCATTATGTCAGTATCATAAAAGAATCAAATTGATTATGAAATTAAGCAACAGTTTCTCTTTTTGCGCAAAATAAACGGATCACTCAAATAAGATTAAAAATTAACTACGATAGTTAACTGTAAAAGCATGTCTATTGAAAACTATTGTGGCACGTTATTTTTTATGAATGATTTCGAGATCGTGATTCTTCAGTCAATGATTATGATCTTGGTTTTTTATTAATTCATCTCAAAAAGTCCACTTCATTATACTAAAGAGTGATTCATACATCATTTGTAGATTTAGCGGTCAGTGTAGTGTCATCCACAAGGCACAAATTGTCATAAATTGTTGTACTCCACCTGTAAAAAATAAATATTATTCAAATAGATGGAGTTTGAGAGAACCAGTGTAATCAAACTCAAAGCGTCATATTGGATAGTTTATCGTGAAATCTGACGTCTTCGTATAAGGTAGATTCACATAGTATAAATTGAGGGAATGAACTAATAACTGTCTGCTAACTCTACCATTCAACTAATGATGTGTTATTTCGTAGCATTTCTCGTGAGAAACAATACGATACAAATTACTAGATTCGTATGATGCTCCATCTTGAGTTTCGGTGCTGATTTTGTACCGTTATTGCCATTTTGAACGTATTGCACTTACCTTTGATGCTCTGCAAATATCAATATATTGAGAATGCTAAATCTTTTCGTGTTAAATCGTATTCTTATCTGACAATGGCGATCGTTTTACGACGAGTGCGTGTATAGCGAACCGTTACCTTTACTCTTGATTATCCGGTCATTCCATTATTTTAAAGGTCACACAAGCGAGTCTCTTTGGTGCTCGTAAATTGTGGTGTTTTCGACCGGAGAAACAACATTCTCGTAATTGGAACTGTGGCACGACATCACTCCGATCGGTTTGACAGATTCCCCGCAAAAAATGTAATATGATACATTCATAATACACGCGTTGGAACTTTCCCAGCTACCCTAATTACAGTTCGCGTTTTAATTGCTATTTTTTTAATAATGGTCGAAACGTTTCTGAACCTAGTTTCCGGAACTGTCTCGGGCTGTACTCCATTGTGTTGTGTATGGTTACGGGTTGAAAGGGCGAATGCCCGGGGCGCCAATTTGCAAACGAGGGGCGTTTTGTACCGTTAGTCTATTGAAAATGCGCTGCGTTTTTTTTTAGACAAACGACAGTACCTTATATTTTTAGTTAAAAATTTCATCGAGTTTTTTTTAACAATTTAATTATACTTTTGTACAGTATATGTTATAAAAAAATAATATGTTGTACAAAAACTAATACAAGTAATTGATGTGATCTATGGAATTGTGTGCGTTAGAGTAAGACAATACGCTGGTATAATTTCAAAAGTTACCAATGAAGTACCGCGTCTAAGCGGATAATTAATAGTATTAATGCTAAAAGTTTTTTTCGCTGCCTTATGAACAACTGTTGCTTATTTTTATTTATTATTATTTTATATCTACTGCTGTAACATAACAGGCGTTAGCCTAAAGCGGTTTTTGGTAATTAGAGGTATCTTTATTTTTTATTAATTGATTATACAATAAGTTGCCAAGGATAAAAATAACACGCGAGCAAACATGTGATTAAATCAATGTTGTTTCATACATAGATCAAAAGGGGGCTCTTCAGAAAGAGTAGGCAATAATAAAATAACTTAATCGATTATTATTTTAAAATACCTTATGTTACTTATAACTCCTTATTATACACCTATATTCACATATATATAAATAGGTTTAAATGTGTAGAAAGAATAGCTATTTTATAGAATTATCTAATTTTTAAATACATACGTTCGAAATAGGTTTATCTTATTTATTCTTTTACATATAAATGATTTTCTAGCGTATGCCATTCATGATTATAGGTAGGGATTATGTGTGTCTTCAGAGGGGTCCTAGAGAGTATCGATGCGAATTTGATTTAAATCAAAGTGAATGAGGCTCATTGAATATTTATTATCCAAAAATGTTTACATGGATATAAATTAATTGCATTAAGTAATAAACTATTTTTTTATTAAGTGCTAAGAAAGTATTCAGAATAATTCTTACTTCTCTTTCTTTCTCTTAGTTTAAGATATTCTAATCTGTTATTAAATTGAAACATTATTACATACATAGATCAGAAGGTTCTTCAGAAATTAAAATTTAATTCAACAGGTTCTTTATTTGTTAATAAGTTTACATTTTGGGTGTAATACATTTTTATATTATTAATCTATAACATTTTCAGTTTCCTAAAATTATTGACTTAGTCTAAATTATTAGGAAAGTAGACAAAAATCTCTTTTAAAATCAACAATTTTTATACCAATTTCGGCGAGTTGTCGAAAAATATTTTAAATGCAATTTTATCTTATAACTATTTAACCGTTTATAATAATGGTTATACTCGCACAAAAGGTTTACATGCCATTTTTGGTTCAATGTTGAGTGCTATGGTAGACTCTTAGGCAGATTTTAAACCGAATATTTAGCGCCCCCACTCTCTCCGGGGACTTGCAGGTGTCACAGCAGTAAACACCTGAATGCAGATCATGAATCTTCTCGGACGGTTCGTTTCTTAATATATTATATGTTTAGGTAGCTTATGTTTATACCTAAACAGTAAGTTATTAAATTGTATTTGCAAAGATCAGTCAGGTGTTACTTATCTTTCTGATTTTTAAACTTCTGTAGAAATCAAGTGTAAGTTCTTCAGAAAAAATAGACAAATATAACATTACCCTGGTAATATATTTTTTAAATACACTCGTATTAGAATTATCTTATTTTTATCGAAATAATTTTTTTTGTAAAAATAGTCTTAGCCAGATCTGCCACTTTATTTCAAAATATTAGAAAATTCGTAGCTTGGTTAAAAAAGCTTTTTAAAATATAAATAAAAATTGACTTTACCTGTCTGCTATTTATGAGAATAAATGCCGTAAATATCGACATAAAACTTGTTCTAAAAATAGATCTTGTATGTATCATATTTTAAATTTTGCACAATTCATTTGTTTTTTCTTTCTAAAAAGCTATTTTTGAACTTATAAAAATAATTTTGTCCGATACATGGAAAATTGTTATCGAACCGTTTTGAAGTAACAAATTTAAATTATTTTTTTGTGAGTAAATATTTTATTTATATATTGCAAAGTTCATTTGCAATATGACGGACGATAGCCCAATGTATTACAGCGGGGTAAACACATTCAACAACTACTAAGTAAATAGTTGATGACATGATAACTGCTTTAGTTTTTGTCATATCGAAATGATATTTGTTCTACATTAAGACACTGTAAAAATAATTATTAATTGTAAAGTTCAATTGTATCATGACGGACGTTAGCATAATGTATTACAGTGGGGTAAACATTTATATTCATGAAAATAAAATAAAAATTATTTCTTATTATGTTTGAAATATTAAATAATTAAAAATTCGCAAATATTAGATGTTAAAATAATAAAAAATAAATTACATTGTTTTCACACACTTTTATACACAGAAATCTACATAATTCTTGCGGCCTTTGCACGACGGATTTTTATTAAGCCCAGCACTCTAATGATACGCTTTTACAGCCTCGTATGTTAGGCATTAAACACTATTATTTGTGCTCCATTTGCATTTTGTATTTTAATGGGAACATATACATAAAACCTGAGAGATCGAATACCACATGTAGTTATCTCAGATTTTCGTCCTTTTACAGATAGACCAATTCTCTAGCACACATACTTGAAAATATGTCTGAATTCAGATTTTAATGGTATTTGGATTCATTGTCAGAAGATAAAAATTGCAGAACTGATTGAAGGCTTTCGTAGGGCTCATATAATATAGGATAGATCACGAAACCAGTAGAATACTCACTGTTATGTAACAAAGCGTAATATAACAACACCCCATGAGCTAAACTATTTATATATGATTATACACGGTTTAATTATTTATTGCCCAATTGAATAGATTGCTCCAATGCGTGTCACTGCCATTAATAGCGGCAATTTGCCCTTTTGTTTTATTTATAATCTCCATTTCTACTTCATATAGATTTTACGATTAACGCAATTATAAGTTAAATTCGATTTCATAGTCATTATTATCCAGTATGATGGTATAATAAGTATCTGACGCTTGTGCGAACGTTTCTAATAACCATAAAACCGACACAATTCTTTCACGGTAATTAATTTATTATTGTCATAATATTTGTCTTGCGTTTTATTTGATTGATGATTCAGCCATCAATATAACTTTAGATCGTTGCAAACGATTAACAAAACTGGTTTTTAACATTCGCGTGGGATAAAATCTCCATATGCGATTGCTGAATGGGATTTTGGGTATAATTCATTATTTATTGTGAGTACCATACAAACAACAAAAATACTAATAAAACAATATAGTTCTAGGAAATATCAAATAAATAGAATCAGAACGAAATTTGTATTAAAACGATGGAATAGTATTCACGTTTCTTTAACTTATAAAGTAAACAAGCAAAATCTTCAGCGACACGCTGCATTAAAAATAGCAACTCAGGATACACTGCATGGGAATTGGAAGAGGTTCCAGATGTAGGTCAAGTGTAATAACTAGGAGTAAGCTATTATTTAAACCATGCGTTTATATATCAACCATATATGATTAATTTGGTGTATTTTTATTTTAAGTTTTTTTCTTAACTGCGTCAATTGAGGGATAGCTTTATATGATAATTATGATGTAAATACGTTTATTCAACGTTTTACCCATTATTAATATATATGTATAAACAATTATTTATTCAAAACAGTTATTGTTGAAATTTTTACGATGTTCAAGTTTAATCTTATACTTCCAGACCTTCTGAAATTTCTGTGTTAATATTGTCAATCATGTAAGGTTGGGTTCTTGTGGAATGAGAGTCGTAGGTCATAGGATAACTGACCCCGACCGACTTAACGGTTATTTCTCAGTATTTGGTCAAGGCGATGAAAGCGGGGAAAATCACCAAGAGATGTAAATCTATAAAATGAATGTTTATTTTTGCGATCGACTGAGTAAGTGACCTAGTAATTTGACGTGATTAACCCATTTTCTTTGGATTTAGATATTGTCGGTTGGTTTAATGCTCATTTTCACTGCTTTTCAATCACAATAATCTATTTGAGAGTAAATTGCTTTGCTTCCTTTTGTTCATTTAGTTAAAGAAAATCATCATAAGAAATTTTATCTTACTTTTAATTAGTCAACACAATATCACGTGCATATAAATATATTTGAGAAACGCTTTCATTATGAGAACATAATGTTTCAATACCAGTACCTAAGTCATTGTTTACCAATTGAAATGTCGTTTACTTAAATCCCACGTAAGCCCTTTTTTTAAATTGTTTGAGATATGTGAATAATGATAACAATTAATATTCTCGCGAATGACCTTTTTTTAGGCCACTAACCAGAATTAACACTATGTAGTTTTTTTAAAAAGAAGATTTACTTTGTTGTTATTTGTTATTTAAATGTCATCTGAACCATATTGTTATTTAATTTCTAGCGTGTCTCTTAATATCGAAATTAGTGAATATTATATAATTAAAATTCCGATCCATCATATTTTTTTCCTGATCTCATTGACAAATATCGTTATAATTAATTCATGTAAAGTAGAGCTAAGGTGTGCATAGTGACATTTATTAATTGTAAGCTGTAATGATAGTTTATAATTAATAAAATATAAGTCACTGATTTACAGCTGTTGATTCAGTCTGGTGTTTCACTATTTACTTGTGGGTGTTGACTGTGTTTACCCCGCTATAACACATTGGGCTAAAAGTTGCAAATTACAAAGAAAGATTAAAAAATATGATGGCATTGTTATATTTATGGTAAAGTATCTTATATACCAGCGGTAGCCAACTTTTCGACTTTTTAGATTATAAAATCGTCATATAAAATAAAAAGCATATTTAAGCTATTTGGGCAAGAAATGAATTCATAGTAAAATCTAAAACCCTTTTATCATGAAAAATACTATATTGTTGAATAAAATTTGCTTTTGCTGCTTTTGATCCTTTTTTCGATTCAGTTTGGTTTAACCCTTTATGTGCCAAAGTACCTTGGCGTAATATACCACCGCAATGCCAGCCATTGTTATTAAAAATTACAAAGGCACAATTTGCTTTTGACAACCCTGGCGACGTTGAAAAGTTAACATTTCATTTTCGACATTTTATGAATGCTATCGAGTGGTGGTAATTTTAAACGTTTCTCTATAGATGACTCAATGTACATAAAGTGGTGGGTTATGTGTGGTTTGTACTTTCATTTCTTCTGCCAAATCAATAAAATCAGGAGATTTATTCTCAATAGTTTAGTAAAAATATTTGCAGAAATCATTATAACAAAAACTAGTTATTAATCAATATCACCGATATCTGACGATTGATTCAATTGTAAGGAAAATAAAACACATCGATAATAATATTTCATGGAATGTTCATTTAAATTTTGGTTATTTTTTTCTATACGTCCATTTCTATATATTGAATGTTTTTTATTATTCTGTTTTGGTTTTTGAAGTATGCAAAATATGAATCTATTACTTAACAATCTTGTTATTTTAGCTATTTGATAACTCGATTGGCTTTGAAAACATCTTTTGTTATGTAATTAATCTTGATTTTAGTTATTATAACTTCTACTTCTTTTTCACTATTAATAGGAAAATTAGATTAAATTTAACATATTTTAAATGGCGCTCTGAATTTTATTTTATTGGTTATTGTTTAATGCGCCATAAGCCAAACACTAATATTTCTCTTAAATCATGACACAGAATTGACTAATTCGTTTTTGCCTTTTTTGTATTGTTTATGATCTACTCCAAATTAGTATTAATAAAAAAAACACAATATGAATATTTAACAATACAATGCTAATAATAATAATAAATTTAACCGCGACACACAGTCACTAGGCCGCAGCGGGTAAAGCGAACTGGCAAGATTCTGATCCTTTCCGCTAAACTCGCTACTAGCGTCGGAAACAA
Source organism: Plectrocnemia conspersa (assembly GCF_051122295.1). Classification (NCBI taxonomy): domain Eukaryota; kingdom Metazoa; phylum Arthropoda; class Insecta; order Trichoptera; family Polycentropodidae; genus Plectrocnemia; species Plectrocnemia conspersa. The sequence goes on from NW_028277167.1 coordinate 15,492,812, forward strand.
CACTTCCAATAATGTTTATACGCGTTTTGAAAATTCAACCGCGACAAAATATCTCTAACCGCATGCTTATATATGTAGATGACACGCACGATTATCAACTGTGAATATTTTGATACGTTGTTTCGCGATCGACTTGTTGGCCGGCCCTGCTATATACTAATCGACTCACTTATGTATGCAGGCTGTATTAAACCAGCTACATTTATATTACAAATATCCCTACAGAACTGAAAAAAATTGTAAATCGGATTACATAGGAATATTTAAAATCAAATCAAAAGTGCTTGTCGCCATTGCGGCTCCGAGACCGATATTTCACAGAAAAGAGCATTGGCATTACAGGTACAATATTAACTTATAAAAAACTAATTAGACCGCTATTGACCCTTTGAGTAGTGAGCTAATTTGTACATATTTTTTTTTAATTTCTTGAGTGAGTTAATTTTACGTATATTTCCAAAATTATTTTTGTTGCTATTTATGCATTTATAGTAAATTATAGATTACAAGAATACAACAGTATTCTTAACGTTGTATTGCTTTGATTTATTTTACTTATTTTTTGTGTGAGTATGTTTTCATAATTTATTCAACACTTTTCTATTATTAAATTTTGTAAATTTATTTTACATATTTTTTATGTAATTGTTTTTATATCAATTCATAGACTCAATACTTTTTTTATAAAATTAATATAAAATATTTTTCTTTCATCTTTAACTATTTTGAGGTACCCCAGATAGTTGTATATTTACATACATATGTATATAACTGAAGAAATAATAAATAAAAAATATTATATTTATATAATATGTATTTTTGTGATTTCTTGTGAAGAGTACGAAATAAAATAACGTAACAAAAAACATTTTGTATTAATTTTATTAAAAATAACCTCTGAAATGATATAAAAAATCCACAAAAGCGGAATATATAACTCAAATCAATATATATGATTTTAAAAGTCTAAATATGATGTATTGTGTTCCTCTTATATAATGTTTTTTTAATTTAATTTTTTTATAATCCAAATTTTAAAAATCCAGAAAATTCAATTTTGAAAATTTTGGATTGTAATCTCTATTTTATACTATCATTAAAACCACTTCCTGGTCACAGTACTTTTTTTAAATAGCTCAAAAATGTTTGGCACAGACCCACCCTTTCCTATGCAGCGGTATAAAAAATCTAATGTTGTAAAACAATTAAAAACATTCCTACAAATTTAATTTTTACCAAAAAAAGGCTATGATATTTTCTCGATTAATTTGCTGATTTTTGATATGAGAATTAACAAAAAAACAAATTTCCGAGTTAACTCGGGCATGACCGGGAATGGGTTAAAAAACTTCATGACATTATCGGACACTCATTAGCATGCGGAAAGATATTTCGCGAGAACATACTAATCTCAAGTATCTGTAACTACGACAAAACCAAACTCAAATTTAATATACACATATATTACCCGAGAACATCTTGTTTTAGGTGCCCAAACTCCAATTTCAATAGACCGAGCTGTTAAATTAAGTTATGTTGTAAAAAGTTTTAATGGTAATTACTTAGTGAGAAACTTCTAGTGTTATGTTGATTGTGAACTTGAACACATTCCAATGCATGTCATATTATGTACTTTTATAATTTATTTTAGGATCATCTATTTAAAAATAATGCTCACATTTAGAGGATTAACAAACGGTATTCTTATCCAATTGTATTAAAAACTCGCCCAATCATGAAAACATATATCCTTGATTATTATCTTATGATCATGAAACAAGTTTAATATCGTCTTTTTTTTCTCTGAAGACACCGTTCTTCGGCATAATATAGTGGAATTAAAACCATCAATTTCTGTATGAATTTTATGATATGAATTATTTTTTACACCAGTGTGTAACTGTTACAATAGCAAGTCGCCTGTTACTCGTGATAACTCAAAAACTATTCGACTGATTTTATTCGTAACTTTGACATAGGCTTGCTTACGTAAGTCTGATCCATTTCCGCCGTTTGGCACAATTCGCCGAAAAGGTTTGCGATCACTAGCAAACAATGGCCGACGGCGGCGACGTGTCGAGAAACTCGACCGCTCTTTGTCATCGTGCGAACGGAACGAAAAAAGAGCCGCTGAGGAGATGACCCGTTCGCCTTCGTCGGCGGAATAGTAGCGCGCGGATCGATCCGTGCCGGCTAAATTGTGTGTATGTAGTATACACGCGTAGATATACGTGGTACAGGAGGAGGAAGGAGGAGAACGAGACAGACGACCGCCGGACGCGTTCGAATTACGAATCGGCGGTGAAAGCGACCGGTTCACGCACATATCGGACTCCTCCGCGAGGACCGATTTGGTCGCCCGCTGCTGATCAGCCCTCGGTTCGTCTACTTCGAATCGGAGCGAAGCACTTCGATGCTAGGCTGCGTGCCTGATTCATTGCAACGCATTCTTCATATTTTTGATGCGTCATGGCACATAAGCCTGCTCTTCTGCGACTCAATAGTCCTAAACTAGGATAGGATTCTCCTTCCGATCCATTAACCTTTACCGGACAAAAAAAATCTTATTGAATCCACTGCGGTCCAATTTATTTAATGACAAAAATTAAGCTTTTTACCTATTATTTATATATCATTTATTTAGGGTATATCCTATACTCATTCCAGATGTTGGGACCACTACCCGAAAAAAACCACCTGAGAATAAAATGACAAAAGTACAAATGTTTCTCTCTACCCTTGTAAAAGTATTTATTTAATTGTTCACCATTGTAATTCACACAACATATTTTTAATCGCTCGGAATTTAATGTTGTTTTTTTATTACTTTGATATATGAAACACTAAATATATCTATGTATTTACATTACAATTACTTATATATTTATATACTCGGTGTTTGGTTATATTTCCCGAAGCAATCTTCCATATGATTTTAAATTACGTTTTTTAAAAAAATCTTTTTTACATAATATAGAAATTTACTATATGGGAATAGACCTATTTGATAAGCCACGCCTAGTCCACATCGCGACGATTTTTTATCCTTTGATGCAAATACTAAATATTATTGTTTGTTCATTTATATGTTACAACTCCCTTACGTATTTTTTTTATTGTTTTGTACCTAACTGTACTTGTTACATATTTTTTTGAAAAGCAAAATATCAGCTAGTAATATTAACGTCTAGAATTGGCAGAGTGATCGAATTCAAGTTTCATATGTTGGCAGCACTGTAAATCAGACAGCTGTCAATAAACACGCATGTTCAAAGTGTCAAACGCAGGGACCTCGTTTTTTCAGAGGGGAGGGCAAAAGTTAGTCAGTCAGTGTTAATTTTTTTAATATTTAGATTTCGTAAAAATTCATACTATTTTTATTTTATTGACATGCATTTTTCTGACCAAATTCAAGGGGCGTCCCTGTTTAGAATCAATATTAGTATCAATACCGTAATCAACCGTATAGAATTGGGAGTCGAAGAGGTAACAAAAATCTGCAATTATTCATTTTTATACAGATTACGCTGTTGATCGTGTCAATTATTGTCTCACTTTCACGATTGCATTGATCAAACGCTGAATTTCCACAATTAGAATAGAGATTAAACCACTTGTAATAGGGAAAACGATACTATCCCAAGTACGTGCAGACTTGCCGTTACAAACTTGTAACAATGTTTTAGTTACGGGTCAATTGCACGTACATTCGGATTCATTGTGAATTCACTAAATAATACTGGAATTTTCTGTTATAAATTTTATACCGATTCTAATTACTTGATTAGGGATTTTTAATTGCATTATATATCGTGCGTTTTGAGATCAGCACGCGAGTTTTGGTTTGCGTCAAAAAAGTTGATGAATATTGCGTAATTTAAAGGCATGTTCTAAAATGATTTATATAACCATATAATTTTACCAACCCTTTTTAATTTATATAAACTTTCTCTCAGTTGTTTCCAATTATCTAAACTTCCTTTAATTAGTAATGAGCGAAGCTGGTAAAAACAGAAAAACATAATTAAAAATTATGTAACCTTCTCCAGCTTCAAAATACGTGTTTACTAGTTTTAATTTTAAATTCAAAGTAAAGTTGAATAAAGAAGTATTATAAATGCCAAAAGATTTATTGATAACCTTACTGATTTAAATAATTAATACATATTTTCGCCCTTTTCCTTTCACACACAATACGACAACTACATGCTTTGATGTCACGTTCATAAATTTTACGTTAGGCTTAATTATTTATTCAATAATTGGCAAAATACATTCGCGTATTTGTATTTGATTTTAATGAACAATTAGATCGTTCTGTTGCAAAGCGTATTTTCATGTTAGGTCGACCTACATAACTTAATTGGTGTATATTTTTATAGAAAATGTATTTCCGAGAATAAAATTCTGCATCATTCATTGTGCGATGCTCTGCTTTATTGATTTTGACTATTTACATATACGAGCTCTAAATGTATTGCGATTCTTAAGCTTGAATTCCTCGTTCCACCGGATCAATCTCCCAAGAGTAGCACTACCTGATGCGATTCTATTCTCCAGAATTGTCGCGGTCTTCTTATAAAACTTTCAACTTTGCTTTACATGTAAATAGAGGTACATTTATACGATTTTTTTGTTTTGATTATCAATATTGTCTATCCTTCGCATTTATAGAATGTCATATGTCTAATCATTATTTATTTACTAGTATCGTATCCTAAATTAACCGATTTTAAATACGCCAATTATTTCATGTTAAAAAATATTATATTTTATAAAATTGCAGTATTTTATATCTTTATAAAATAATTTTATTGCTTATTTAATGAAAATCCATTATGTAGTATTAAAATATTAGCCACTATATTAATTGTTAAGACCAAGTATTAATGTTAAGGCTAAGAAAGAAGGTTAAAGTATTTTAAGTTAAAGTACGAACGTTTATTTATTGGGTTGATGCAAAAGTTTTGACGTTTTTGTATGATCCTAGCAAACAGTTTTTTTCTCGGACTGATGATAACATCTGTTTTCAAATGTCCTTTTGTATAAATGATACTACCGCTTTACTTTCTATTCAGTTTTGGTCAAGTCAGCGTACAGTAGTCATTATATTTTTTTCAAAATGTCTTCAATTGTCACGTGCCAATTTATTGACTATGTGTCGCTTTGAGTGCGAGACAAAAGCACGACCCTTTTTTGCATCGATTGGTTACTAAAGATAAGAAATGGGTTGTGTATAATAACGTAGCACGAAAAATACATTAAAGTATACCGGGACAAGCCCCATTAACGACTTCAAAGGCTGAAATCCATAAAAAAGTAAACTTTGTGTTTGGTGGGATTGCAAATGTATTTCGAACTTTTAGAACGTAATCAAACAATTACAGCGAAATAATATTGTCAACAATTGACCAAATTAAACATCGCCTTTGATTGGTAAACAAAAAGGAGTAGTATTTCATCACGATAACGCACGAACACATGTGGCGATGATGACCCAACATAAGCTAAATTAATTGAATTGTGATGCTATCAAGCACCCAACCTATTCTCCAGACCTTGCTCTTTCCGATTATCTTTTATTCAGATCACTGCAAAAAATTTAAATGGTAAAAAATTGCTGCAATAGAGCAGATAAAAAGATCCCCTAATGTATTTTTTGCATCAAGATTAACGGAGTTTTACTCTAATGGTTTTAGGGGTTGTGGCCCTAGGGGTGATTAACCTCGCGGCCAATGAGACTCAATGTGAATCTAGTAAGACTTTTTATTGATATATTTACATGAGTGCGACGGATGATTATCGCGATTATCCTTAGGGTTCTTGTGGCTGCCTGCAGCGAACGTCAGGAGGTAGTCCTTCTTGCGGCGAAGGTCGTTCTGGAGTTCCAGGTCGTCTCTCTGCGTCTGTCACTGAGGGCGCGTCTGTTGGTCTCTTCGGGTGGCTGCTGGTGACTCACTCTCCGAATGTCTTCCTCTCTGATTGTCTGCCTCTCCTCATCAGAGTCTGAGCTTATATACTTTAGGGGTTAAAGGCTTGTTGGCCAATCGCATATGTGCAGCGATCTTCCAGCCAGTCGCTGCAGTCGCTTCGTAGAACAGCGAAATACGCCTACGCCTTTAGAAAGCGACGTAAGAATTTTCGTTGTCTCGCTTGTTCTTGTTGAAGCGGCAATGCTCATTTCAAGGATTTTCGTCTGTCTCACATTCGGTTATAAAATAAATATTTCGGTCTATTTTGCACAAAATAAAATATATGTAATATCACAGTAACTGGTTGTCAACTCCTACAATACGATTGTGCGAGTAAAGCATCGGTGTGTTTTGGATAAAAAGTGGAAGGCGTGATATTCACTGCGTTAGTACAATGTGTTACAACGGGGTGAACACAATAAAAAACTACTAAGTAAGTAAGTAGTAAGACACCAACAGTTTTTAATCAATATATGTCACTTGTAATTATTCATCACGATATTCATCCGTGAGATTAGAAAAAGCTAAGAAAACCTAATCTGTGATAATTTACCGTAATTATAATTATATAATTATCACTAGTTTCGATCTCTCAGAATTTAAAAAATATATTGCTGATTCGTTGGTCCTTTTCTGAATTTTCTGGTTGTTATAATCCCGACTCCTGGGATTTACGTTTCAAAAACCGGGACGAGAAAATATAAAAATGTCCGTGATGACATTTTTTTTAATATCTTCCATTGTTATGTTCAAAACCTTAAAATTTCTAGGATTCTACAATTTTTCAATCCTGACTCCCAGGATTGAAATAATCCTCAGAAACAGCACCCACTATTGCCGATACGTAATATAGGCACAGACGTAATCGTAGTTTTTTTATCGTTAAAGTTAGGTATGTATTAAATTAGATCGTCTGTTAAGTTGTATAATTTATACAATTGGTACGATGTTGGTTATATATTATTATAATACGCAAATTTATAAAAGTAACTGTGAGATAATGGTGAAATGCGAAAATTGGTTATTTCATTTATATTAGCATGTATAAGTATTGTTTTTTGAATAAAAACTTTGTCTCTGTTATTAAGATGTTATTAATAAAATATTTAATCAAGTTTATAATTATATTCTTCAGAATTCTAGTAATTAAGCTAAACAGCGACGTGAATACAACAATTATACAATATACTTTTTTCTCAGAACGATCATTTCATGTTAATTTATAAAATTCATAAATGAAGAGCTTTAAGTAATGAAAAGCTATTTAAAGATTAATTTACAACTCTAAAAATGAAAACCTTCTCGGATTTTCACTCTGAATTCCAGGAAAATAAACCATATTAGCATAAACACCGATTTTGATTATATAAAATTATTTTAATTACTAGCTTTTTCTCTTTGGATATTTTTAAAGAACAATATTATGTACAAGAGCAGTTTATAGAACTATTATGTTTGTGTAAGAATTAGGTAAACATTGCTTGGTATATTGGTTAAGTTTTGATTATATTTACATACATATATACTCTTCTTTGTTGTGTTATAGTTTGACTTAACTCAACTATTTATCATATAGGTTAACTTAAAACAACACAAACATGATTGAAACATTAATCAGATGCTTTTAGTAGTCAACTTAATTATTTAACTAGTTGATAACAGCAAAATAAGGTGTATCTTTTGTGGTTATCCTATCTTATATTTGCGTTGTGTTTACAAACACGTTGACGTTGTTACACGTCAAGACTCAAGAAATCACACACCGTGATGAAACCTTTTAAGTTTTTATGTATCGTTTATTTATGCTCCACATATCCGAGAATTCATTGTGTTTGTTGTCCCGTTCTGCAACAGCTACTCAGTTTTGTTGTTGATGTTAGTTACTGTTTATTCCCCTCGTAACTCATTGTTCAAATGGCAAATTGCCGAAAACGTTTTGCATTCGTACGATGATTCAATTGTAATATTATCACTCGACGAGATAACGGTTTTAACCGCAGTTTATGTGACGTTGATGTGCGTTTGCATATAAATGGACAGTGCATTCATTAACTTTTTGAAACTTGTTGCGCATGAGGGCTAAGGTTGATCTGGACGTCAAATCATAAAATTAAATAAAAAGGTCTTTATAAGATTCCTCATTGACTTTTTCGTTACTCGAATACATGACCTTGACATCCTTAACATTGAATGGCTCATAAATTTTAAGAATTGATTTTATTCTATAGTATAAATCAAAAATATGATTTTAATCTTATATTTTAGCTATCATACGTTTGAACCATTGTTTTTACATATTGTAAATCTTCCGCTGCTACTTGACGAGCTTTAGCCCAATATCAACACAATCACAACTACTAAGTAAGTAGTGACACACCAGACTGAAATCAGTATTTATATCATTGACATATTTTATTGATTATAACATTATATATTTACAGCTTACAATCAGATCTTACGACCTAGCTCGATTTTATTTTTAATTGATATTTGGAAAATTTATGAAAACCTAACCTGTGTTAATCGATCGATTTACGCGGTAGATACGTTCCAGGAAATATCGCATAAATCGGGGCATAAAATGATCAAATAGTATGTACTTGTACTTTTTAACGTTTCCTTAACTTATAAAGTAAACGAGCGATACAAAAAGCAACTCAGGACACACTGCATGGGCAGTGGGAGATGTTCCAGATGTAGGTCAAGTGCAAGTGAGAGTAAGCCATTAACCGATACTTTTGTACATTGCCGCGCCAAACGCTTGGAACCAAATATTTTGGAGTATTTAAAATATTTTTTTTTCTTAACCACGTAAAACGAGAGTTAAGTGTGTAATTATATAATAAGCATTAATTCAGATCTCCCAAACACGATACAAATTTAACAACTCAAGAGTCTATATAGGATTCGAGTCCTGATCTTCTAAAAATACAATAACAATGAAACTTGTTTTAATTAGTTTGTCGCTCTAATAATAATCGCTTTGTCTCAAAAATCTATTTTTAGAAATTATATATACTATACTAAATAGTATCGTTTTTATTAAATCCACGGATAGTACACAAAAGAAGAATAAATTATCTGAATGTTTTTTATGTGTATATTATCCATAGTTATTTATATTATTTGCTATTCATAAGTATTTATTTAATCTTAAATACTTATGAACGGCTCAAATAGCTTTGTATTATATTACAGACTATTTATATTCTCTGAATCGATTTTATCGCGTGAGAATAATATTGTTGTTTTTTTATTTAAAACGCATGAAATTACTTTTTACTACAATAAACTAAAACATTAGTTTCATTATTACTTTACTGTGATCTTACTCTTCTAAATACATTGCATGTATTTAATACAGTATATATAGATCTACAATCAATATAAAATAAAATCATTATATTTTTACAAAAAATATTTGATTCTATTTTGTAAATAAATTTAGCTTTTAAACCATTTATAATAATCCACTCACGATTAACTTCATGCATTATTCGCAAAGCTGAGCGTTCTTTATATAAATATGTTTGTGCGGATCTTAGGTTTGTTAATGGAGACACAATTATATTTATAGTTATACATACATTTTTATTAAATTAAAAAGTATACCCCCCAATAACACGGTAAATTTGGGACATGCTATTTGGATGCCCGTTACTTTATGTGTGAGCGAGCCAAAGGGAGGTATCACCACGCGCCTGATTTATATGTACATATTGCAAAATATTTTCTAGTCCCCTGACTACACGCACCCGAATAACACGTCTCCAATTTACCGTATATGAAAAGCAAATACAGATAAGACACTGGTTACGTTGCTACTGGAATAAATAATTGGGTGTATTGTTATTTTTAAAATTCGAATATGGAGCTCGAAAACTACTTCAAGAAATTCGTACTGACATGAAATCAATTGGTAATAATTATTAAGTGTGTTCCACAGTTAAGTTCCAAAGCGCACATTAATATCTCATAAGTAAATTTGTACTTATGTAAATCGAAATTGCTTTAAAATAGTCTGATGCTTAGAGGTACCTCACTCGAAATCAAAAAAAGGTTGGGAAACACTGCTCTAAGGTGTGCCTCATTCCGTGAATTCAGCTCGAAAGGCTGTAGTCTCTGTATGCACTATTAGGATGCTACCTCCGGAGGATCCTTTAAATATAAGACAAGTTTTTTGCAGCCAAAAATCCCTCAGCAACGCATGATTAACCAAAATTTGTTTCGATAAGCCCAGCTTTGATTAAAATTTGGTTTTGACGGTCGCCACATTTGTATTAAGGAGTTTGGCTAAAATAAAATATGGGTGTCTAAATTTATTAAAATCATTTGTTAAGTTATGCCATTCTCTAATAAATAAAAATATATTTTCTATATTTTAGTGATATCATCATTTTCTATGAATCCGTTTTATGTTCCAAAAATCTCATTTTTTTGGGTTCAGTTACTTTAGAGACAAAGGCCGGGAGTTAAGGAAATATACGAGAGCATAAAATGATGCATAAAATAATAATAAGTTGAACATTCAAATTACGATAGAGAGTGTAGTTAAGACTTTTGCACATTACTGTATGTATTATAATAAAACGTAATAATTAATTGTTTTGGGATTTATGCTGCTTTTAACGTTTTTGAAACGACAATATACTTTGTATTTAGCAAACATATATTATATCACATATATCTATATGTTTAATTATCACTGAGTTTTGACAAAATTTAATGTTAACGCAATATTCAAGATCGATTACCACAACTTCCTGGCAACGATTGAAGGTTTGCATGGTTTGGCAAAAAATCAAAGGTCGCTCTACTCCCAACAAATAAAATTAATCGAAAAGCTTTTGATCGTCGTATATTTTACTTTTAAATGTCTTTATACTGCAGTTTTAACGACAGTAATTATCAATTATTTTCCTTAACCATTGCGTTTATAGCCAGATTTCTTGTAGTTAACTCGTTCGCACGGCCGTTTTTACTGGAGTGTGTAATATATTTTTTTCCACTCAATCGCATAGTTGTCTCCATCGGACAGTTAATTTTAACTCGTCTCCCATGACAGTCGCGGTTAACGCTAGAGCCGTTTTACCACAGTGCAGTTAAAATAGAATAATAACCCAACCGTTGTTTGATTTATAAAAACTGTATGTATTATACAACTTGAAGATACTAACACTAGTTAGTGTACATTCCTCCTGTGGGTGCAAGCTAACGAGTTTTATTAGCAATTAGCAAATTATCTGTGGGTTATGGAGAGCGGTCAAATTAACTGGCTAGTTTATTGGCTGGAAGATGCGATATACTTGAAGTACCCTTAAGCTTGGATATTGAAATAAATCTGCGCTATTCAAGTTATGTTAAAATGTTTAATAATATTAATCATATCGGCTAATCTCTTACATCACTGTTACGACTGTTATGTTATGCAACGATAAGATAACAAAGATAAAGCGAGTGAATGTTTTCTTAGCGCGAAACCTTCACCGATTAATCGATTGTTATTATTAAACGATTATGGACTCTCGACGTGTAATTAAGTAATTTTATTATTATGATTTATAACAGTTCATCGTTTATCTTTTCTACGATGCTAAACAGATTTAACGCCCATTTGAGGAACAATAGCGTAAAAACATATGTATGTATGTATATGTATGAACACTACCACTATGGAACTTTGGTTTAAGCATAATATATAAACCCCAATCATTCACCACTGAAGCTAAACGACCATTTTGTGAATCGTCTTCTCCCCCATGTAACACTAGTATGCAATGTTTACAACTGCGAACTGTTTGACGACCCTTTCATATAAACATAATATATTTTTGTTATATTTTTTTGTACACAGAATATCCGCATTATTGTATGATTTATATGCATGTAGTTTAAGTTAACTACTTGAGAACTAATAGGCTTTAAAAGCGTGTGAGCTTTAGAACGCATTATAACACATATAATATTATTATCACCACACTAATCTTAATTATTAAGTCTTATTGCATACATGTTTGTACAAAGCCCTCGACTTCTTAACACACTTTCTTGAACTCAGGATGAATTTCTATAAGCACTTTATAGTAAATTATGCTGTGTTAACTACGCTTAGATATTTTATATATGGATATGCTATATATACATTTTAATATACTAAACTATTAATTTCAATATGTATTTACAAAACGCGAAATACCATATATTATTGAAATTCCTTGAAATAATAGAAACGTTTTACATTTACCTTTCACCTTTATCGATTTTATAACATCCGGCCAGAATTGGTTATTTGTGTATTCCAGAATAGAATAATAAATAAATAATGGCGTGCCTCGGATCATTGTCGTGATATATTGTTTCCGTATTATGAATATAAATTAGGATTTTTTTATTTTATAACCTAATGAATTAAAATAAGCAACACCCAGATGATTTGTCTTAACAAATACAATATGTAGGTGTACAAATATATGATTCTTAGTAGGTCTATATGTATTGTATAAAATACAACAATATTTTCGAACAGTTCATAAATATTTTGTTTTAAATTTTTTTTAGCAGATACAATGCTAGTAAATAATATTTAAATTCTATTCTAATTGAACATCTTTTTTAGCCATGTTACATATAATTGCATAAAATAGGATATAATATCAAAACAATAATCAAAAGTAAGTACAGTAGACTCCCCAATAACATTGTAAATTGTGAACGTACTATTTGGATGCTTGTTACTCTGTGTGAGCGAGCCAAAAAATAAGATCTCACCACACGCACCTGATACGTAGGTACGCATTGCAAAAAATTGTTAGAGTATTTTCTAAACCCCCAACTACACGCACCCAAATAACACGTTCTCACTTTACCGTGTTATTGGGGGGTCTACTGTATGGTATTAAAATGATTGCTCTTAAGAAAATAATTTAATCATTTTGTAAGTATTTTTTGCAATTTTCGTGAATCTGAAGCGTTCTCTTCGCAGAACTATACTTCGTTTCATTTAACAGAGTCACTTTGAGGCGTATCTTGTATTTCAGAGAAAAGTTGTCATGTACGTTCCAACTACTTCATTGATATTCCGACACTCGCAGCGCACGGACATCTTCAAATTGTTATTGCTATAGATACGTAAATGATTTATTTAAATTTGTTTAAAATATATAAATGAGTAATGATTAGTATATCGATCGTATATTCGCATCTTGTACTTTAGAGCAAATTGGCGGGGGGCGTACACACATCTTTTTCACTTATGAATAATGACTAAATGGATAGACTTCAAAGTGACTTACCGAGCGTTCCCTCTGCATTGGGTTAACTCCACTGAAGCACATCTAAACCGAATTTCGACTTATGGGAGAGCGCAAAAATCCACGTCAAAAACAATAAAATCGTGACACGACTTTATTGCTTTTGACGTGAATTTTTTACTTCTGAGAAGTGATAATTGTTTTTGCGCACTCCTATTGACCAAAATTCGGTTTGTATACATTTTAACCAATACTCATGTATCCGAAGTCCGTAGTAATATCAGTAAAGTGTAAAATCGAAGTGCATACTAACTATGCGAGATGCGACGTCTGTCTGTACATCTTCTGGTTATTTTTCCTTGAGAGATGAGTTGGCTTAGTTTGTTGTGGACTTGAAAATGAACCTATATTAGGTTAGGTTTGGGTTTGAACCGCAAATGAACGTTTCGCAACTAGACATTTTAGAGCAGCATATAATTTCACTAGTGCCTATCAATTAAATTGTATTTTCGCTAGTAGAAATATGTATCTATTGGTGAAAATTTGGGCTTCACTAGTGAAAATATAATTTCACTGAAGAATACACATTCACTGTAACATTTGTACATCACATGTAAATAAATAATGAGAAGTATGTATATGTTACTACATATGGAAAAGCTTAAATCATTTGGTTTTACTAGAATCTGTCAGAAAAATTATATTTTCACTGGTAAAAATATATATAGTATGTATATCTGTCGGTGAAAATGTATTCCGATATGATTTCACTGAAACGACATATTTTAAAAAATATTTTCGGTGTAGATTCGATACTGTTTTTTTTTTAAATTAATTTTAAAGGATAACCTGATAATTATTGGTATCAATTTCCCACCAGGGACGTCATTTCAGATTTTTTAATATTTGTATTTCATTAAGATTCATAGTATTTAATGAAATGATATGCATTTTTCTGGTTAAATTTAAAGGGGGGCAAATGTCCCCACCTGCCATTCCCCCTCCAAACGACGTCTTTAAATTAGCTCAGTTTTTTATGATAGTAGTAGATGGTCAATGTTTTTAAGTACTACATTATCCACTTATGTGCAAGTATTAAAACCTGCAATCCCTTAAAAAGCTACAGATTGGAACATGGCCGCTTGTCTTATTGGAAATACAAGTCTAGGTATAGCCGATCTCGCCGGATTTGCGAGGAGGAGTGAGGCGGTCGGTTCGATTGAAAACGTTCGCACAACGAGTAATCGGAATGGGACAGGACGGGGGTGCGGATGGGGGTCGGACGGAGAGAGGATATGGAAGGGACGCATCGGGGCGTTCGCCATCTTATAACGAGCGTCGCGCGAATCAACCCCTCGCCGTTATAGATGTCGCCCGCATCGGTGTTGCGATGCGACAAATAAAGTCGGCGGGGTTGCCAACTTTGGGGTCGGTCCGCGGGGTGGGGGCGGCGCCGCCGCCGGTGACCACGTCGACGTGCATCCGCCCCCTTCGAGGGGTCCTCCATTCGTCATTATTGCGCCGGTAATCTGGCAACGCGGCGCCCCCCGCCATCTGATCAATAATACCTCGCAGACACACACTTGCTTTTGCCCGCAACACGTCCGACACACAGAAATGCAAGTCGAGCCAAAGGGGGTGGCGGCAGGGTGGGCACAAAACTGTAGAGCGGCGCAAGGGTGGCGCTGCGAAGCGACGCCTTTTGCGCTCGCTCTCCCCATCGCCAATTAACCTGGACAATGTAGCTGTTTTGATAACTGTGACGGCCGTAAAGGGCTAAGTCTTTTTCGGGGATTACGAATGTATGCCTGTGAAACGGTAATCGAAAGCTTTGTTCTGTTTGCGACTCTGCAGCTTTTAAAGCTTAATCCGCTGCAATTATATATTTAAAACATATAATGAACCAAGGCTGTCTGAGTCCGTCTTTTAAACAGGTCAAGTTATACTAAAAAATTCAATCAAGTTAACTGCTATTTTTTATTTGAATATGTTTCATGAGCTCTTTCACTCGCATAGTTCAAATATTACTATAATACAATATAAAGTGTAAATATATTAACTTAAGAACGTAATAACCGCACTTTTCTATGGTAGCTAGATATTTAAATATAAGGGTTTTATAATTATTATTTATGAGGATAAATCTGTGTAAGTAGTTGAATATTTATTATTTACATTAAATCTTATTATACCGAATATTAAAGGTTATGTCATGCATGCCCAATTTTTATTATATATATAAGAAAATATAGTCTTGACTGGTAACTAGAGTTCTCAATCGCCCAATATTCAACTATATGAATATTCGAATAATTGATAAAATATTCGTTTACAATCTCAAATTAAATTTGAAAAAAATCTTAGAATGAAACAATTGGTATAAACGACAACACAGGTATTCGTTTTCTTTCTCAATATACCCGAGTGACTAATGCCGCTCCAAAATCCATGGTTCTTAATGCGCCTTTATTTTGTTGTTTTGAAATGCGAGACAATTAAACGCTTCTTCTCAACAAAAAAAAATGCTTTACGCCTTCGAAAAACATTTGTGAATAAAGTGTATCAGTGTGTACTATGAACGAAATTCGCAGAATTCGTTCGTTGAACGAAACGAAATGTTGGAATGGCCCACCCTTTATTACTGTTTAACGTTTATCTCAAAAATAGGCGTGCTTCGCAAATGTTTATGAAGTGTTACGTTTTTGCCATTGTTGTTTCATGATGCAAAGATATAATTTCAATCGGTTCAATAATTCGATCGTTATTAATTTATTCATAGTTATTTCATTTATATGCAAATATGCATAAAACCAACCCCGATACGGATCCGATCTTTATTTATAATAAATTTGTTCTAAACATTTAGTTATTGTATAATATATACAATAAATTCGAAAAAATTGTGTATTTAAAATATTTTATCAATTTTGCTGAATTAATTAGCATTTTCCTTTTGACACGCACAACATTGTGTTATACATATTTTATGAAATTCTAAAAAATTAACAATTATGCAAATAATTAATGATTAATTAAAATAATTATTTTTTAATCAAATAATATTGTAGAGGCAAATAATTGATTTTTTGCATTAATTGCTTAAATATATTTTTATTGGTAAAAATCGAAATCCAATTTTTATTTAATATTCGAATAATTAAAAACTATGATTAATTGAGAACCATAGTTGTTAGTTGTAATTATAATTTATAATTAATAAAATATATATTGCTGATTTTTTTTAAGTCTGTTCTTTTACTTTTTACTTGTAGGTGTTGCTCGTCTTTACTCCTTTGTAACGCATTGGGCTCACGCCTGTCAAGTTACAATCAATGATTAAATCTTATTTAGGTTATGTTATGTATGCATTACATTAAAATATCGCTACTTAAGTGTATTTATATTTAAATATCATATTCTTAATTTTAGTAATTGATTAAAAGCTGTTTACTGCAATGGAACAGAAAAATTTGCATGTCATAATATCTCAAAATCACTTTTATGCCAGTTATGTTTTAGCTTTGTGGGTATTTAATTTCTTAAATTCTATCTTGTGGATATAGAATGTGTTGATAAACCATCATATCTGTACATATTTTTAATAGATTTTGCATCATTAAATGCAACAGTTCGATGTTTGAAAGAGCAACTTATAGCAAAATATGCTAGAAATTCGCGCTGCACAGCCAAATCAGTATTAATAAAATAATATGTTACAGACTCAAAGTTATTTTTAAATCATGGTGGTACACATATTTAGTGCTTCTATCTGAAAAGTTTGTCGAACTTTGAGCTAGTAGAGAGCAACGGAAAAATAGTACTACCAATCGTTACACAAGACAACGTGCATAACTTGCTATTCGAGCTACTATACTCAGTAAACGAAGAAATGATTAAAATATTAAATATCTTTATAGTCACAAATATGCTTTTGTACTTTCTCAGGATAAGGCAGTTCATGCGAAAAATTTCGTGCTGCGCGGATTTTGCGATTTTTGACCCATGAGTCTATTAAAGTGCATTGCGGTAATTAGGATGCAATTGTTGAATATGATATATACATTTCTGAAACGCTGCAGATGTCTACTATATACATATCAAATCCAGTAACTTTCTTACAGGAGCATAGAAGACGTGTGTATCATACATAAACCAAAACATAAATAGATATGATAATACCATACAACTGCTGATGATTGACTTATGCAACGTTTTCTTTGAGTCTTTCCAGACAAAAATAACTGGATAATTCTAAGCACACATACCGTTAACGACTAAGGAAGTAAACTTTGCACAAAAACAAAGTTTTCTTTTCAATTTCTGATTAAAAAAAATCCAAATAGATTAATCAAATCGTATTGATGACTCGGAATATGCTAATGTTTATTTATGATGCCTTCGAAGTATAAATTAACACATGTTAGTTTACTATATTATTAACACTGTATATATTACTTTTATAATATAAAAGTAAGACGTGTAATTCATCTGCATTAACTGGCGGTAATGAAAGATGAATTGACTTACACGCACTTGCGTGTGTTATGTGGGGCATGAAAATACTTTTATACGTCAAAACTGATACTTTTTTTACAAACATATAAAAGTAGTGTTTTAACGTTACACTCAAACAAGAATGACCATGTACAGACATAATTAAATCCGCATCGAACACGTTCCGAATGGGGGAGAGAACACATGAACTTTAAAATAAAGGACACCTGCTCCGAATGACATAACCGTAAATGTATATGAAACCTCGAATTAATATTTCTATGCATAAAACAGATACTATAATATAATGACTACATATTTATTGCCACGTAACGGATATCTTATTGGCAGCCAAATTATTGATAACGACTCACCTTATCATTCGCAAGAATGATGTGAATTTTCAATCGTATCTACTGTTGCATAATCCAAAACCTTTTCTTGATATATACTTAATTCTCGCGGAATTGTGTGACAGATTAAAATTAATTAAAAACTCCAATTAATTTATGTTATGAAAAATATGAATATTTATCAATTATAATGTAAACTTTCCTAAAATATCTGCATGCGGATTCTATTTGAAACAGCTATTTAAGCTAGAAGTTAACATCTGTTTCAAACTTTTGCTTGTTACTCATGTAACTCGCTCAGGTAAATAATTGTGCAATTATGATGCAAATAAACTTAAAGTTCATATGCTTGTCTGATTACAGTTATTATATGAGGTAAAAATTATGTTTATCAATTAGAGTTTATTATTCTTTGCCAAGTGTAAACCTATATTAAAAATATAACAGGTTTTAAGATTAATATTTTCTGCAAACACAATTGTGCTTTAATATATTTTTATATCAATAATTAATATAAATAATTATTTTGTTTATAAAATTATTAGTTTTTAAATATATTTTTTAATTTAAACAAAATGTTAACTAATGCTCATAGAAAAATAAATACAATATTTAGTACCGTAAGACTCAATCACGTATCGCTAGCTGAAGATGTGCCACACAACCTATATCAGTGAAGTCAGCATTGTCTTGTGTATTTATATAATATTGTCTGGACAAACGACTATCCTCCCGTTTACTTACTTACACCACCTATTTGTGCTGTACCAAATATCGATTGTATTACATTTTTATATACATTCATTATTAAATGTTCGCTTTTTGTTCGGCATAAACTGGAAAGCTTATACTAATATGTGTCGATGCACGGCAATTTTCAGCTGCGTATTGTGGAATATTATCAAAAGTCGCGATTGCCTCCTTTATTCTTACCGTTACGTCCAGGATGTCAGCGCTCAAAAACGCTCCACATTCTACAGACACACTGCCGTTTTCGAAAAGCTGGAACAATTTATGTGAGATGGTGCTATTTAAGCCCTTTCTTTACTACATATAAATATAATAATTAGCCACCGTTGCGACAATTTTATACGAAATATTATAATTAGGTTAAAGGCTGCTCATATAGTGAATTGATTTTTGAAAGTTATCTATTGTTTGTGTCTCCAATTTCATCTGAAACTGCTGTCACTTATTATATATGGTAGGCGACACTGAAAATAATTTTAAAACATTTTTATTTTATAGGCGTTGTTATCCTTTCGCCCGATATTCATAGTAATCTAATTGTTTTTAAAATAAACATATCACTATATTTGGCGTTCTTAGTGATATTGTAGTGTGCATTCTTAGATCCTCACATATTTCTGTACTTTTCAAAACTGCCTTCCATTTTTAGAAAAAATAATTTCAATAATATAAAAAGTCACTACTGAAAATCTATATAATTATATGTAAGTAAAAGCAATTGATAAAAAATTCGGCAATTCCTCGCAATCTGGGAGTTTTTCACATGTGGCAACACTGATGGGAGCGTCATGACAAAAATAAATACCAATGTGTATATAAAACCCAAATCTTTTCTCCAGAGATGGAACTGTATTTCCTTGAATTATTTTTTTCAATATTACTTCCCCAAACCTCATAAACGGGTGACGTCAGTAGACGTCCATAGCACTTGTCTAACATCTTATGTTGACGTCTACTAACGTCTGTAGCATCGTGATGGTTATGTGTACGCCACTCATTTTTTATATAATAAAATAGTTTTAACATTTTGTATGCATTTTTGACACGTTTATTAAATTTCAAATACAACTATTTTTTATAAAGAACACGATGACACATTTGGTAAACCTGTCACGGTGGTCATATTTGTAGTATAAAAATAAAAAATAAATTTACATATATAACTGAAAAAAAGTAAATAAAAAACATTTTATTTTTATAATGTTTTTTATTTTAATTTAATTTAATATAAATGATTTTTTATAGAAAATAAATGAATATAACAAAAACTATTTTATTTATTATTATTCTGAATTGATATAAAAAAATCCACAAAATGCGAATAATATATAAAAATTATGTAAAATAAATTAACGAAATTGTTAAAAAAAAAACGAGCACTAAGTGGTTATCGTACTACTGTTTCAAATGTCCGTTGTAAAACTGATATTGATATTCATTTAGTAATAATATTGATGACGTGAGACATAAAACAAGGTCTCGCATTACCTGATCTGAATATAACAGATAGTGTGACTAAGACTTTTCTTACTGAGACAGACATGTGAAGTTTCAAACATTGTATATTGGTAGTAAATGTCCCACGCCTGATGCATCGCTTGTTATGTCCCCTTGAGGGTGTTACAAAAGTATGCACCCCTTGATCTTCAAATCTGAATTACATTATCGTAATGGTAGTTATGACAAAACTGAGAAACTATTTATGACTAAAAACTAGCTTTCGCCTCCATTAGTCACCCGCATACCTATGCGTCTGCGCTTTGTGCGAATTTCGCCAATTTGTGCATTGTTTCGGTTCAAGGTCGTTGCCGAACAAGAACGGTTTATGAGCAAAATTTGCAATATAATTGCGCGTCGTCTTTCTCCCTTTCTCCCGTGTAGTGGCAGCTCTGTAATGTATTCATATACGCATTATGTTGGTACCCATGAACGATACGTTCTCCCCCCTAGTGTATATGTAGTAATTTCGGGGGTCATGAGCGATCAGATAGTGGCGTACGACCCTATTCCGACATAATTGGGGTACTGTATATACGAGCCGTATCCGTACTGCGATTCGCCAATTCGACCTAACGTTTCTTGTTTTATTCATCCTATGAAATATAAAGTAAAAAGTAAAACCCATGAGTTGAGTTGGCTTCCCCTCTTAGCGCCGTTTCGTTATTATAGCGCTCTTGTGCAATGCTTTGAGTTTTATTAGGAAACACCCCCCCCGAAAGCCGAAGTAATTGTTTATTATAACCATAAATACACCAGTGCTTCTTGAGTGGAAAACCGTGTTGTCATAAACACTTTTACATAATTACTACATTGAATCAAAAGCTCATATAAAATAAATATTGAACTACTGCTTAAAAATATCGATTATGATATATGAGAATATTAATATTAAGAATGCAGTTACATATATATATATATAGATCTATGTGCTATGTTTATTATTTAAATTAATATGAAAGTACTCATGCGTTTCCTTTCTGATGTAAGCAAAGTTTGGTCCAGTTAGAGAAGGGACGAAAATCCGGGGCTGGGGTGTGGGTTAACTATATTTGTCTCATGGCCTTAGAGTGCAACTCAGATAATTTTAAAATAGGTGGTAGTAATGGATAGTAATACACATTTGTATAAGCGGAGGGCTTCCTATACATAGTATTATATTACCCCGCTTCAATTATTGTGCAACAATATTATATATGCTTAATAAATTTAAAATCTTATTACGTTCGCACAATATTTTTTATAAGCTTGAGTTAAATTATTTTAAACCCTCAAAAATGCGTGAACCGTAATGTGTTAATATATTTGCAAATAAGTTAAACACTTTTCAGAGTGAAAAGTAAGGAAATTTAGCAATATATCGAAAACTGTTCTACTTTCTTGATTTTTGGATTCAGAGCGCATATTTTTAAAATTTGTAAGCTAGTGTAAATAATATCTTACATTCATACTGCATTAAGATGCATTACGAAGCTTAAAAAACTAAAACAAATAAAATAACTCATGACAAAAACATATAAGGCTGGAATGGTCCAAAAGGTAATCGTTAAATGCGCTATTATTAAAAACAGATCTCAGCTGTAAAGTGACATCTATTAATTGTATATTATAATATTAGTTTATAATTGATAAAATATATGTCACTGATGCTCAGACTTTCAGATTAGTGTTTTAATACTTGGAGGTATTTTTTGTGTATTAATTTAATTTCTCCGTTGTAACGCATTGGGCTCACGACTTTTCTGTTATAGCTGAAGATTAAAAATACACACAGCTCTCAACTTATATTTTCAATAATAATTTATTCGATTAATATGACTATTTAATAATCATATATGCCAGCGCAGAAAAATAATTTTTTTTCTAAACATACATGTATATATTTTTATTATTATGAATACATGGATATTTAGATCGGCAACCAAAGGGTTAAATAAGCCTTTAAAGTTATATATTTAAATCGAAAGTTTGAAGAATATTAATATAAAATTTAAAAAAATGACACTTGAAACAAACTTGGAATTTTAAATTTACATATATATATATTTCTATGCTTTGACAAAACGTAAAATTATAAATGTATACTTTGCCATCTCTAGAAAAAAAATCTTTATTACGTTCGCACGATATTTTTATAAGCTTGAGTTATATTATTTTAAACCCTCGAAAATGCGTGAACGGACCGTAATGTATTAATATAGTAGTGGACACCTAATATGGCTTCTAAGGGTTAATTTATTTGCACCGTGGTCTAAAACCTGACATTTGTCAACACTGCGATTGGAATTCTTTTAAGGTGTTTCCACACATTCGTCAAACAAATCTTAAACGGTTATTTGGAGCACATTTGTGATACGCTTTGTTTGCAACGTTTGAGTAACCATAGCCTTACAATAATCCGAAAGCGTCACATTTTCGCCGCGATGGCGATCCAAGTTAACTCTTGTAAGTTTGTTCAGTAATTTTATTTATGTGTACAAAACAAACACTCAGTTAAGCGTAGGGAAAGAAAGAGCGAAAGGGAGAGTTTGGTTAATCGGAGTTTTGTTGTTTTAGTATGTGCGCACAAGTTCCCCATTATCGTTCTCGGTTGCGCCTTTGAGTCAATCCACATCAGGGGCTCTTAATTTGGCCCCGCGTGGGGTAGGTTGCGAGGGTTGCGCGAGTGTTTGCGAATTATAAAATATGCACGCTCCATAATTGTTGGCAACTTCTGGGGGTATAAAAATTAAAAAGGTTCACGCGAGCGCGCGGTTAAACGGTTAATTTTGTAATTGGACTTTTTCCAGCGATTGTCAACTTAATAATCTCTTTTATGTACAAACTCCGGCGCTAACGAGGGTTCAAGGGTCGATGGAATTTACTCTCGCCGAATGTTGATTTCAATTGTTGTAAATTGTAGGATAATTAACGTTGTACACGTTGAGCATATTATATAAGTTTAACTGAATTATACAAAAAAAATATTGGGATCGAACCTGAAATCCATTTCGCATGAATCGAATAATGTAAACGTACAAACATGCACATTTAGCTATTATCTACTATTATTATCAAAATTATGTTTTATTTGCTCCATAACTATTAGATTATATGATTCTTCAAAGTTTATAACATAATTTTTCTTTGCAGATTTTATCATCCAAAACAACGCTGAGGTGTCCTCGGATGTCGTGATTGAGAAATGATGGTGCATGGTGATCTTCACAATGGGAACGCGTTCAATCAATCTCATGTTTCTATGTTTTCATAGAGATGTTAATATGATGCATGTAATTATATTTTTGCAGTATATATCGTATTTTATTATATTGCGAAATATATAGATAATATATTTATCGATTATATATTTTAGTACCTCTCATCTGTGCCTTGAGAACTATGGAGAAGGAAAATGGTGAATCAGGCAGTGCAGCAGATGGAATGGGAGGAGGCGGCGGGTCTTCCAAAGGTGATACGTCTTTGCTCGATGCTGCATCGTTATTTGGAGGTACGTGTAATTTGATATTTAAGTTCGACTATTCATAAATAGTATATAATATTAATACTAAAAACAACACCATCTGGTAAAAATAGTTTTGATTTTAAATACTCGAGACAAGTTATTCTATTTATATAAGATAAGATTTACATAATAAAAAGCAATCATAAACTGTAATTCTATATAGCCATAAAGGCAGGGATGCTTTCCTGGGGGTTCGCGCGAACCCTTTGATGTGAATGCTATGGTTCGTGCGAACCCCCCCGTAAATCAGAAAAAAATACTTTCGTTTTTTATGATTATCGGTGATTTTCTATACTACTCTTTCGATTTTTAACTGTTTCTTTCAAATATTATCATATTTCGTCATTTATGGCGCCAATATTCAAATTTCGTTGTTAAATTTTCTATGTCGATAAAAACGATCTCTACGAAGACGGCGGCATTAGTTTTTGGTAACCATGCACTGACCGTGACCACATTTTTCGCCTTAATTTCCAAACTTCTCGTGCAGTGGTGAATATGGTGAAGTTTCCTCCTAGGCCTCGAACTAGCCACTTTCAAGTGATTTCTAACAAAATCATCAGCTAGTGTGCTACTCTGCCAAATAATATTTCAATGGGAATATTAATATTAAAAAAATGTTAGAAAATATTCACTGCGAATGCGAACCCTCTGGTAAAATTTTGGGAAAGCATCCCTGCATAAAGGATATAATTGTTGAAAGATTGATGGAGAAAAAGGCTCTAAATATCAATATTAATTGGATACTCAATAAAAAGACCAAGAGGCTATATCAATTAAGAGCACTGTATGTCTTGTATGGTCTGGTTTCAAAATAATAATTAATTTTAATATAAAAGGTTCACAATAGGTTTCTCAGATACCTGTATACAGTGGTACCTCGGTATACGTCCGCTTTGGAATAAGTCCATCTTGGTATACATCATGTTTGGACGAGAAACATTTTGCTTGGTATAAAAAATGAAAAATACGTTTGGTATACGTCCTATTTGGTCCAAGTCCAAGGATCTGGAACGGATTAAAGATGTATACCAAGTACCACTGTATAATGAAATATAAATATTCATTTATATTTCCCACAAAATTCTTACAAGTTATGTTGGGTTATGATTCCTTGAGTCGCGTCAATGAGTGTATTCGGGAAAGCACTTTTCAAGCTGCTGATAGGGAATATACATAATCCAAGAATTCTGGAAAAACTTCGTCTTTGTTTGCTACCTAATTACCAGTGTTTGTATTCCTGAATATTGTTTGAAGTAGGGCATGCAAGACCCTGATTATTAAAATAAGTATTGAATTATTCTTATCCAAGCACTCCGTGCAATTTGTGTAATTATAAGTAAAAATACGTAATTGTTTTCACCAAGAAGATCAGGTCAAACTTTTAAGATACTGGAAAGCGGCTGATTTTTCACTATTTTAAGAGCTGACTCGGTCATTATACAACATAGCTCCACTTAGTGTAAGTTTGGCTTAACTACAGCTTATTCCAAGTCTGTAACGAGGTATTAATTTAAGAAAGTATATTTTCGATGGAATTGAATTCAGTATGACGTTGGTTGAACTTTTATACTCCTTGAGAATTTGGAGTCCATCATTTCCCTTCCAGTTCTTAATCATTTTAAAACTCTTTGTTATTATCTAATAAGTACTATCTGCGTACAATGATTAAAATATCGGTCAAATTGACGATGATTTAATTTCTATGAAATGTGGGTCAGAAGGTCCAGGTACTGATCAGCTGAGATATGCAGTGCATTCTTTTGTATTTATCACTGAACATTCAACTTTCAGATCATTTTAAACCGATTAATGGTTTGTAAAACACCAACAATAATAAAAATTCATTCTTAAAAATCACAAATAAAGCAATTAGCTTTATAAGCTTATGGTAAGTCCTTGTGGCCAATTTTGACGCAACAATCATGGATGGTCCCGACTAGTGTTCTCAATCGAATATTCGATTATTTGTCCGATTTTCAACTATATGAATATTCAAATAATTTATCAAATATTCGTTTATACTATTTCGAATGAAATTTGAAAAAATCTTAGACTGGAATATTTTGTATACTTGAGCAATTCGGGTAGTCATTTTTATTTCTCAATATACCCGAGCGACTAGTGTTGCTCCAAAATCCATGGTCCTTTATGCGCCTTTATTTTTTTTGTCTTTTTTATCTATTATATATGTTTCATCCCTTTGCTAAAGTTGACCGACAAACAGTCACAAATTGTATATCTAGAAAGCTATAAAAGCTGCATTATTTGAATGTCTTTTTTTTAAATTTAAGTTTAACAGACTGTCGTGCTTTGGCTGTTGATACTTGAGTACGTATTTTGTTATATCTGTGATGGTGCACATCTAGACTTTGTTTTCTGATATTTAAAAAAAATGGATCCAAAAATTTGCAATAACAGATTTTTAGCAAGTGAAAAATTAATACGAAATTTAATGAAAATTAAAAAAATTTAAAACAACAAACCAATACTGCTCTGTGTATTTATATGTACTGGCACATCCTCCACGGCGAAAGACCAATCACTGCACAAATTTACCACTTTGAACCGTGAGCTCCTGAATAATTTTTGACAAAGAAAGAATATTTAACTAAAAAAGCAATTAACAAAAAAAACAAGCAAGTAATTTTTGATTTAAAAACTTTTATCAGTTTTTGATAATTTAATTTCTAATAATTGCACACACTTTTTGATACCAAAAAAAAAGCAATTCAGAAAATAAAAAAATATTTATTGCATATAAAAATAATATAATAAAACAATAAAAATCAATTATTGCTAGAATTCAATCTTAGCACTGAAAGCGCCGGAATCCGATCAACATGCTTTTTGGGGATTTGACAGCCGGACGCATGTTAACATGCTTTTATGAAACTCGATCTTTAACCGACTTACTGACATCTTTGAATATTTTAGGGCACCAAAAGGAATTAATTATATTTCAGATAGTATATTCTTCTAACATATGTCATTTTTATAATTATTTCCATATAAAATTAAATAATTAAAAAATAATTAGTAGTTCGAGATTTTGTTAAAAAAAAAAATCTTTTTGAATATCTATATATATTATCCTAAATCGGTTTATATAAATGTCACACCATAACGAATTCTCATTTAGAATCGATGCCGACAAATTCTAGGATAGTTACACATGTGTTCGTATTCTGAATTATCATTTTATGCCTTATGGCATTTTGCAAAAGCCGACAAAAATTTTGCGTAAATTGAATATTTACGACCGAAACGTTCTCATTGATATTGTATTTGGTGAGTACCAACACCAACTTTAACAAATATCAATAGAGTAATTTTACTAATATGACAATTAGAAAATTGCGATTATTTAGCACATTTTTCGATTGTGCGTAAATATGCCGGCTGCACTTTTTTTTCGCACTAAAATGTGGCGCATTAGGTGCTAGGATGGTACACAAACTCAATGCAGTACAATTGGGACAAAGCAAAATTTTCACCATATTAGAAAATCACGTCATTTGACTATTCATAGGTATCCTCCAAGATTTTTTTTTGCAGGCCGGATTTTTATAGGCCTGTAGAGTAATGATGTTAGATATTGAGGGCAGTAAATCAGCCGTTCAGGTTTCAGACACATATGCATTACTTCTTCAGGTCGGTTTACCGGCTTATGTGCTTCGAAGAGTTAAGAGTACATGATGATCACGCGTTGAGCGTGCTATTGTGCACTGGCTCTTAAAAAATTTGTAAGACCATTGACCTAGAATCTTGCAATGGATAGTTTTAAATAAAATAAATTTTATTTCTTTAAATAAAATAAATAATTAATTATTCCATAAAATGAATTGCTTGTGCATTAATGTTGGACAGCTTAGGTTGGTCAGAACAGTGAACACATTCTGACCAATGAATAAACGTCTGCAACGAATACTTTTCCGAAGAAAAAATCTGAAGGTTTACCTCACATAAATGCACAAACAATTCGTTTTATGGAACAAAGTATTTATTTAAATGCACAAATCTTTTAAAATAATTTCCCGTTAAACAACACCCAATCGTGATTTGAAGCCCATTCGACCTTGGTTGAATGGGCTTCTAATAGTTTTAGAGTATGATAAATGAGTGAAGTAGTCCTGGTTAATGAATTCTTTAGTAGAATTTTTGCTGGAAAATGCCTAATTTTTAAGGAGGACACTGACTTTTCTCCGTGTTTTCAATACTATGGCTATATCATGTTTTCATTTTATTTTAGCGTACTGGGGTCGAGATGCAAGCTCTCAGGCGGCGGCGGCTTCGTTGCTAGGTGGCGGTGGCTTTCCTGGTGGAGCGGGCTCCATGAGCGGCTTCGGCTTGCTCGGTGCGAGCACCAGTAGTGCTGGTCCTACAGGCGGACGATATCCACCTACGTCCACCTTATCAGTAGCTGCTAGTCAAGCTGCCAGTTTAGGACTACATCCAGCAGCTAGTAAGTACCTCATTAAAATTATTACATCTATCATAATACCCCATATTATTAATGTAAATTAATTTTAGGTGCTGCATGGTGGTCGATGGCATCGCAATTGGCTGCTCAAGATTATCTTGCAAGGCTACAAGCATCAGGACTAGCCGCGTTTCCCCCTGATCCTTACGCCGCTGCTTTGGGCGCTCTCGGTGGTGCTGCTACTGGCAACAGTGTGAGGAGTAATTCAAGTCGAGGCCCCCGCGCCCCTCGTGCTCCCTCCCATCGATCTCATAATAAAGAAAAGAGTAATAGTAATAATGGTACTGATAGATATTTTACGTTAAGTGTTGTTTTTAAGTGTACTACATTGATTTTATTTTAATAGGATCATCGTATGGTTTACCTAAAACATCATCTCCTTCTTTATCGAGTGCACAAAGTAGCTCATCATCTCAAGGATTATCCGCCCTCGGATTAAACAGCTTAGCCGGATCGCACGGAAAAGCGACAACTCATTCCACTTCATCTTCGTCGTCTAAGCATTCTAGTAAGTGTGCAACGAAGAGTTGTGCTTTTGAATATCCCTCTCGAGGTGCTTCTTAGGCCGAGTTGAATACGGATTTGATTTTTTTAAATTATTGTCAGCCTACTTTACAGGAAAGTCTTCATCATCAGCCGCCGCGAAGGCTAGTGCTTTGAGCGGTGCTTATTTGGCTCAGGGTACTAGTGGCGGAAGCTCTAGTAAAAATTCGAATAGTTCATCATCTTTGAAAGAGAAAGAGATGGCAATGTTGCGCGGTGATCTTATAATGGCACAAGCAGCCATTGCACAAAACGCTTATCAAGCTGCAGTCGCAGCTGCCTCGCACAAAGGAGGAAAGGTACTGTGATGCATGATGAATTATTTATCAAACTGAAGATCGACTAATTAATTACGATTTTTTTTAGAACTCTTCCCTTTTCAACAATCCATTCGGGCTCGGTTCGACTAATAGCGGTTCTGAAAAGGACCGACATGTTATGGAATCCATGTCTAATCTTCCTCACACAATACTTAGGTATGTTTTATTTATTAATCTTTATTTTGAGTTATCATTTCCAAGTGTTTTTTTTTAAATCTCGATTACTTCTTGCTCGACTTGCAGTGCTGCTTTGGAAGGAAGGTATGTAGATTTTTTCAATCTATCAATTATAAGTTTAGTTTCATTTAATAAACCGATTTTTCATTGCAGTGATAATACTTCAATTCTTGGCGGCGTTCGCCTACCTCCAGATACAGAAATAATTAAGTACACGTCATCCATCGTGGGGCCTAAGGTGAGAAAGGTTTGCTATCAATTTTTATTACTATTTGTCATTTTTTAAGTTTTTATAGGAAAAAAATAGGTTTGGTCTTCGGCAATTCGTTTTAGTTTCTTGTATAGTCGGTATGATATAAATTTTGATTTTCAGTACGATGTATTAATGTATGTTCAAGACATTTATAGTTCATGTGGTTTTTTATATCATAGGTACCTGGTACGACAAATAGAGGAAGGAAAAAAACTATATCGTTAGATCCGCCTCATGTTTCGGTATTACCGGCTCTATCATCAACTGGTTTGCTTGTCGAACGAGGAGGACCTTCCAAAAGACCAAAGCTTGTAAGTAAATGACGATTTACGAATATTACTATAAAAATAAATATAAATATATCTGTTTCTATGTGTGTTAATTTATTACCGATGGAAAGCCAAATAATTGGCTTTAGTTGAACTAACACGGACAACAGAAAGCCAACTTTTTGCCTTTACATATAAATTTGTTTAAATTTAAGCCACTGACTTTTTAACAATTTCTATATTTTAAATAGTTGAGAAGTAATTAGAAATGTCAATTAAAAAATTGTGATTTTTCAAAGTATAAAAATAAACAGTTTTTACATTTTTCTTTAGATGTCTCCCTTATTGACAAACTAAAGGATAATTCAAGTTTAGTTTCTGAACTTTTTAAAAAAAAAACACAAATTTAAGGATATCTTCGATATTTTACTTATCAAACATTAGATTTATTTCATTAATCATGAAAATAATATTTATTAATTGGCCGCCTCTAGACCCTTTGCATCAGCCGATCCTTTCTATGTAATTTTCATACATTTCGGACGGTATCTCTGCTATAACTTGGCGGATGTTGGTTTTTAAGTGCTCCAACATTTCAGGTTTGTCACCAAAACGTGAAATAATGCAATCTAGGAACTTTTCACATAAAACATCCAAGTTTGCATCCGATGTGTGGCAAGTTGCGCCGTCTTGTTGGAATCACGTGTCTTCCACATCAATATCTTCGATTTTGTGCCAAAAATAATCGGTTATCATGGGTCTATAACGCATACCGTTGACTGTTACAGTTCGACCTTCATCGTTTTCAAAAAAGTAAGGCCCAATGACGCTGCCTGACCTAATGCGCACCGAACAGTAATGTTTTGGGCATTTAATGGTCTCGTGAATCACATGAAGTTTTCCTCTCCCCATATGCAGCAATTTTCATTATTAATGTACCCAGAGAGGTGGAAATGTGCCTGATCAGAAAAGATTTTCTTTGAAAAATCAGCATCAACCTACTGCTGCTCTAACACATTCTTCGCTGCCCACGGTCTTTAGGCTTCGGTTCAAATGCGCCAAAAATAGCCATAAGAAAAGCCAAAAAGTTTCGAACGCTGACATTTTTACTTACAGCGGCAATATTCTCGGCTGAACGGGCACCATGATGTTGCATAAGCCTTACCCTATCTCCAATGCTTTCAGTCTCTTCAAATTTTTTCACTACGTTGCGAATTGTTCGCTTACGATGAAATTGACCATAATCTTCCCGTACATTTTGATACGCAGTTTGTACAAAGTTGTTATTTCTGTGGAACAATTTTAACGTGTTGAGTGCTGGTTAAACGATCCATTTTGTAAATGTGTTGTTGCAAACTAACATTTGACTCTTTGAACACACATGATTATTGACAGCTGTCTGATTTAGTGCTGCCAGCATAGGATACTCGAATTGAAGCAATTTTTTTTTGTTTTTTTTAATACATATAAGATATTCTCTATGAGCTATATTAGCTCATTATTAGAGAAGTTTCAATGCCAGATATGTACGACCTAGCTCGATATTAATGTATCATCACGATATTCATCTGTGAGATTAGAAAATCTAGATAAACCTAATCTGTAATTCCAATAGTTTGCATAATATGTAGTCCAATTATTATGAATATTACAATTTTTTTCTTAAATTCTCAACGAAATTGATGATTTCAACTTGTGTCAAAATATCACTAATTAAAAAATTAAAGAATAATAGATATTCGCATTTAATTTTTGTAAAAAAAATATTTTTGTAAAATCTTTTTGCTGCATATTTAATTTTTAATTATTTTTTACAGGATTCAGATTATGGTCATTTACCGATGGCGCATCAAAACTCTGCCAATTCAAGCAATGCTACGTCGAGTGGGAATTCAGCATCAGACAGAGTCGAAGTCATAAAATTGCCGCCCGGTTCAAGTGGGTCGCAAAACTCACCTCCTTTCAGTATGTCAGGATATACAGGATTATCGAAAGAGTTGTTACAATCGATAGCAAATCAAAGTGGTTTAAATTTGGCGGCTCTCGAAAAACAATTCGCCGAACAGTTTGGTGCTTCGTCATACAAATCGTCGCCGTTTACTGGATTTGCATCAAATAGTTCTAGTGCTGCACACGATATGGGTAATTATAGAATACCATATTAAAATATACATTTTTTGTAAAACAAAGTTTATTATTATCAACCAGGACTGAATCTCAGCTCGAAGCCATCTCAATCTCCTTTACCTACATCGAATACATCTCAAAGGGATGCTTCACCATCAAGCGTAAACAACGACGATGACGGCCCACTTAATTTATGTGTTAAAAGCTCTTCTCGTAGTGATAGTGGTTAGTTGAATACATTAATTGCATTATTAATTAGTATACAAACGAGTTTTAGTTTTGGCTTCAATCTTAAAATTTATGACAATCAAACACCTAATTAAAAAAGATTGTGAATTTGAGATTTAAATAAGCGGTAATCATATCTAATGAATACATTATATATGAGAAAATTCTCCTGCTCTAATTTAGGACACCTTTGTGTCTAGCGTTGTCATGCCCTAACCTTTTAGTTGCTGAGTCTTTTGGGATTACTAAGTAAATATCAATTTATCACTTAACCACTTTACCCTTTTATATGCACGGGCGCGTTCAAAATGTTTTTGGCGTTAGACGCATGCACGCACCGGCGCGTGTGAACTCTAGATTAAAAAAAAAACGCTCTGCGTAATACCTTGCGTTACTACGCATTCTCTCATATGTGCGTTTGTATCGAAGACATTTGATCCTCATAAATTAAATAAAAAAAAATGACACTTTACGACAGTGGTGGCCAACCCGCGGCTCGCCTTGAACATTTTTATTTAAATTTTTTTTATATTTAATTTTTAGTGTTATATATTTTTTACAATGTACGTTTAGTATCATTATTATTATATGTTCTATGTTTACATGAGGGAATAATGGTAAATACAATAATAATAATTCATTACATTTTAATTTTTCACTCCAAAAAATGTCTTCAGTGTATCAAAATCTAATATGGGGATATATAATTTTATATCTGCTTCGCGATGTTATGATGCATTTCCAAAGTGGTTGCAAGATCATTTGTGTTGGCTACCCCTGCTTTACGATGTTAGTATTTTTTTTACACGTGTATCTATGCATTCTCTCATATGTGCATTTATGTTGAAGATATTTAACCCTCATAAATCAAATAAAAACTGACACTTTATGATGCTAGTATTTATTTTACACGTTTCTGTTCAGATTGCTTTCATTTCACCCACTTCCATGGACTTCGGAAATTATCAAAGACAATTCGAATATATTTGCTTTATTTCTGGATGTCATCATAAATTAGGTAACAAAACAGAAACTGTAAGTTTCAAATATTTTCCCAGAGGATCTGCTCATTCAGAACTGCGTATTATATCCAAATGGTAAAATATATTCGTGTAAAATTCATAAAAATCAGAACCAAAATTTAGTTTACTTGACGCGAATGGGAAAAAAATTAAAAAAGACACAATATCATTGTCCAGAATGCATGGTTGCTTTATGCATACCTTGTTTCAAAAATCACCATACTGTATTACACGGTATTTTTTTTATTTAACAACAAACATTACGTATATATACACACGCATACATATGTATTTTTATTTTATGTTTGAATGAAAAGAAACAGAAAAGGAGGCAACTTTTAATTTTTAGTAATTTAAAAAAAAAAATTTAAAAATTAATAATAATAATAATTATGAATAAATAATTTTAAACTGATTTTTTTCATCATTCTCATAGCACATCGCATAATAAATCGCAATAAAAAAAGGTGATTATTTTTGGCCATTTTTTAAAAATAAACCCGAGGATGAAGTGGTTAATTAAAAAAATATATAATTGTATCTCCTGAATCACAGCCCATTAAAAATGTATCCAATTCTATATTCAATAATGACATCGGATTTGGCCAAAGTAATAAAAGCTTATGTATTGGATTTCGGCAACCACAGGGTTAATATGACTTCCGTTCCATTTTATCTACCAAATATCTGTCATAATCCTTTCATATTCTACCATATATAGGATGAAACCGAGTTACTTTTTAGAACACTGCTCAAATCAGCCACCCCCACATTCCTTGATATAAATATGTATTATACTAAACGTCATTTCTTACAAATTTTTCTCAATTGCACTATAGAACCTTGAAGAAAATATTGCCAATATCTTAAACTAAAATTTTTTAATGATCAGGATTGAAGTAAATGAAAACTCATTTGTGTACACTTATATTAGTACATATTATATTTTGTAACTAATCTTATGAATTTATCAGTAGGTAGTGGTCGTACATCGAAAACACCAGACGATACAGTCAATTCCCTTCATTCTTTAAGTAGTATTACCGCCAATCTTGGTTCGAAATCGGTACCACCGCCACCTGAAAGAATTTGTAAGTTTTATGTTGCTATTATTGGAGCATTTTGATGTAACTATTTAAAAATATATTCTCCGATTACAGCTAGAAGAAAACCTGGTGCTAAACCCCGACGAGTAATCCAAGATAGTGTTATACAATCTTCGGCGTCTCCACAGAGAACCTCATCTTCACCGTCATTACCTCACCGTGATAGCATGGGTAGTATTGGCGGATTGGCCCATTTACTTGGAACACCAGTAACTAGTGAAAGTCCCGGACCAAAATCTAGTGGTAGTGAAGATAATGATAGTTAGTTCCTTAATTTTTTTAAAAACATTAAATTAATATATGTTCGGTTATTATTATTATTATTTTTATTTTTACTGGTGTGATGCATATTGTTTTAATTTTATTTTTTAAAGTCGAGCAAATTTATGCATTTGCGTCGAGATAGTTCTTGATTAAATAGCATCTGGAATTTTTTTAGTAGGTCCTTGGCATTCCAATAAAGAAGGTAGACCGAGAAATTTGGGACGCGGTGTATCGAAACCGAAAAAGAATACTGTAGCTTCATTGTTAGCTCAATCGAGGGCGTTAGGTATACGACCGGCTTTGGCGCATCAGTACTTACAAGAAGCCGCTGACCTTGTAAGATCAATCCTATTCTTTTATATTATAATATATTAGAATTCATAACATATCATTATTCCATCCCATTGTAGCTTAACCCTGAATTGCAAGAGAAGTTAAAAGCTGCGATGAACGATCCGGCCTCGGCGTTGGAAATATCCGAAAGTGAATCTGAAGGACCTTGGGAATCATGTCCGTCTGATTCTGAAGGCGCAGATCCTTACGGAAATCGTGGCAGGCGACTTTCGGATCATGCACATCTACGACTTCCGATAGCAATGGGTATTTATTGCATTATAATAATCTTAAAAGAATCGACACTTTACTATACGTTACTATTTAAAGGCTGGAAAAGAGAAACACTCATGAAAGGACTATCCAAAAGCGGCGGTATTAAAGGAGACGTCGTTTACTATCCGCCGGAACCTCATTCGTCTATAAAACTTAAAAATACGCAAGACTTAGCATCGGTAATATATCAAACCCTTACTTTTATAACTAATATTGCTTATGAAATGAGCTTATTTTGTGATTAATTATTCACAGTATCTAGAGAAGAATCCGATGCCTCCGTTAACTAAAGACAACTTTAGTTATTCATCTCGTCCGCTCATAGGATCATTTTTACAAATAACTCCATCGTTCAATCTCGGCGAACCTGAAATAGTTAAAATGTCCGAAACTGAAGTCGCCAAAAGGTGCGTTGAACTTTGTCTATGTACTTAATATGGCTTTTGTATTCAAA
This sequence comes from Plectrocnemia conspersa, assembly GCF_051122295.1. Lineage (NCBI taxonomy): Eukaryota > Metazoa > Arthropoda > Insecta > Trichoptera > Polycentropodidae > Plectrocnemia > Plectrocnemia conspersa. Next base: position 15,528,488 of record NW_028277167.1, read on the forward strand.
TAATAAATTAAATATCTGTATTTCAGGTTAGAAGAAGCGAGGAGAGCATTAGGCGGAATGGGTGGAGCCGCATTGGCCGTTGAACAACGAATCGAATTGGCAAGACAGCAACAAGCTGCTAGAGAAGCGAGAAAAGATGCGGTCAAAGGCCGTGAACAGGTTATTATTTATAAAGAAGTAGCTTTTGTACCTTGCTTTGCCATTGTGTTCCCAGTTGTATCGTTTGTAAGAGAAGCATTAATCACATTGAGTGACTATCCTTATAAATTATTCTTTTGTTGAGGTTAAGAATCGACATAGCGAATTGTTAGGAATTGGCGAGAATTATCAAGGATTTTATTTTTCAGAATATTTTAATGATTTTCTTCTTAACCTTTGGCATGACTAAATCTGGTTTGATCAGGTCAAGCCTGCTGGCAGCTCAGGCTTTGCTCTATATCATTGTTTTATTTTTTCTATCTTATCAGTGACCTTTTAAAAATCATAAATATTTATTTTTATGTATTTATATTCAGTGGCTTTCTAACCACTTCCCGGTCACAGTCCTTTTTAACACTAGATTTACGGCACCCGTAAAATGTACGGGTTTCTAATTTGTATTCTGATTTGATTTGCATCAGACAGTATTTTTTATGGGTTTTTTACGACTTTTATAACAATAGGGACGTAAAACCAAATTTGCCATCTCTTTCTAAATTATGAATAATGATGAAATGGAAAGCTCTTGAACTGACTATATTAACGCAAATAGAGTAAGATTTTTGTGAATTAATACATAACCAAAAATAACAATAGAGTCAATCAATGGTAGAATTACGTCTTAAAATAACTAAAGGCAACTTAAAAATGCGAATGGTCTTGAAATTAAATTTTATTTAAAAGTTAATTTAGAAATTAAAATGATGAAGAAAATTTCAATACTATTCTGCTTTTCAGATTGCCGCCTCAATTATTTTAATATTCATTCCTAAATTTATTCATTTTATTTACAGGCTCGTTTAGCAAGAGAACAAGAAAGGAGTGAGAAAGCAGAACAGGCCAAACGGGACCGAGAAGTTAGGAATCAGCAACTGATGGAGGTAAAAATATTTTTTTATTTTCTGATTATTATCTTCATACTCATTTTATAGTTCATATACCATACATTCATCATTTCACTAAATAGGGGTAGTTTTTTTTTTTTAATTTACAGACTATAAGTGTGTACGTAAATTGTAGCATCAGCAAAGATCAAAAAACATTTTTTTGATAATGTTTTTGGAAAAGTTATATCTATGTTATAAATACAAGAGAACATAAAAGTATTTTAAAGGCTCGTATCCTGTGTACTGCCAAAAATATAAGAAATAAAAAATAGACGAGTTAAAATCCATGTTCATTGATCTATAATTTGTAATTAATAGAACCGTTGTAATGGACATGGCAGCCGTTAAAAAAACAGTTGCTTTATTTTTAATTTTTTTAATATCAACGATTTCTATGCTCTTTATAATCACAACAAGCATTAGTGGATCACCAGGTAAAGGCATTTAAGAATGTTTTTGGTCAACTTGTGTATATAGCAAAATACTTTTCCAAACAACATCATTAAAACATTTGGTATTAGTTTAGATTATGCATGTTTAGAATGCATTTATGTTTTAATGTAATTTTTTTTTATTTATATAAAAGTAAAGTTAAAAATAAATTATGCAGTTGATTAAAATGGACTAATAAAACGTCTTGGGAAATAAATGTATGATCAAAATTTACTTTTATGTTATTTCGTTATATTTGCTTTGCTTATTTATATTATTATTTTTCAATTATTAATCGAATTTTGGCAGGGCCGGAATTGGCTCCCATCCACTTTTGAGTCAAAATCCAAACACGTTGACAATAGAACAAACATGCATGATTTGTGGAGTAGTCTGAGTAACGTTGCTTCAACGGACGCGCCGTTTTCTATTAGCATGCCCACCATGAATCTCACTCTAACTGCAGTGCCGACTTCGACCTCGCTAACGCCAGAAAAGGGTTGGTTAAAGGACGAGTACAATGCGTTGGATAAAATTGTGAACTTTGCCGAAAACGCTGCCTTGGACTTTGGTCCATCAAAGAAAGGCTCTGCAGAAATGAGGAAAAACGTAAGGAATCACGTCAGGCACAACAATTTGAGCTCTCAGCATCCAGCGTCTAGCAAAAGTTATCCGGGCGACACAATCACGATAAAACCAGTCAAGAAGGAAGATTATACGGTCATATTGGGCAAGATGTTGGAATCGTACTCCAGATTGAAAGAGTTCATGTCGGGTAAAAGCGATTGGATCAAACCCGATTCAGTCATGCCAAAGGGTAAGAAGAAAGACGTATCGTACTTGAAAGAACTAGAAGGGAATTACATCAAAGCTAAGAGCGAGTATATGTCTGAAAACTTTGCGTTACTATCAAACTCCAATACACTGTCAAAGTCTATAACGTCTCTTTACACCGAGAAGAGGAATAAAGTTGTAGACGTTATTGATTTGATTGAGGAAGTCGATGATAAAAGAGAAGCGCATAGGTTCAACTCGTGGGCATCGAATAAGTTCGATACAGAAATCATACCCGTTATCAATGTTGGCACTGATAAAATTCAAGCGTCCATAATGAAGAGATCCAACAACAGAGAACAAGAATATGTCCCGGTATGTCCCATCCTACCTGATAATAAAGATTATTTATTATTAAAGTTAACCATACATATATGACTATATGTACGTTGGAAGAGAACATATATATAACAATTTAATGAAAGGAAACTGCATTACATTTTGGTATATATATATATATTTAAAAATATATATTTTTATATTATATACATTGTTATTATATATTATTATTTACACACATGTATTTTTCCAAATCTTCTATATATTTGTTATACATCGAAAACGCTTTGCTTTATTGTTATAACAATATTAATTCTATTCATATTAACTATTTTTCATATATATTTATTTATGAATATATACATATCTCGTTTCAAAATTGTTCAATGTACGTTCGCAGCTAAAACGTATTGTTTTAGTACACATTGTACCAAAAATGTAGTGCGGCTTTTTCGATACACCTTAGATTAATTTAACATGCGGTGTTTGACTAATAATAGATTATTATTTACATCTTCTTATTTTATAATTTTAACTACACTGCATGTCATAATTTTATGATAGAATCCTTTCTTATTGTAGCACGAGAAAACAATACATATGCATGCTTTCTAAAAATGTAAATGGTTTGTAAAAAAAAAATTTTGGAAGCTATATTTTGGGAACTTAGCAGATTACAATGTACGACATTTTTTTCTTACAAATAATTTTTTGTAAAATTATGTGTTGATTTAATATCTACCATTATTTATTTAGTCGAATTTATGGTGAATTTTATAGTTATGCAATACTCAAAATACTTAATAATCGTATTATTTGTATAAACTTACCATATTTATTTATTTTTAATTTACAATTCAACATTTTTTTTGATCTAGTAATTGTTCCTAAATTATTGCTCCTAGAAAACTCAGAGATCTTTTGTGCCGCCTGTAAAATGTATCTAAAAAAGATATGTAATTTTATAAGAAATAAATTATTTAAAAGAAATAATCTATTATATTAATATACCTCTCGGTTCTTGGTAATACTTGCTTGTTGCATTATTATTATTTTTATTTCCATCTAAAATAGTTATAGTTAACGCAATCTTTGAATTGGAATGCTCTTGATTTATTTTAGTATATTTTTAATTTAATTTTTATTCTTAGATTGCCTTAGCTAGTCCATACATGCTTGATTGATTTTTTATCAGTGGGAATGAATCTATCTCATCCATTATGTATATAATAAATTGCCAGTATTCTCACGTGTGTAATAATAATATACACAAAATGCAATTACAATTTCACCCCGATACGTATATATGAAAAATTCAATAATATCTTCTCCTTGTTGCATATCGCCGTATGTTCATTAACGACGCCGACTTAAAAAAATATTGTTTCGATAAAATGCTGACAGGCAAGAAAGAAAAGACAAGAAGAACTTGAAAAGCAAAGACACGAAGATCAAACGAGAAAACAACAGGTTCGGTCCATTTGCGTCTTTTTTCTAAGTAGAGGATATTATTGACTGTTTTATGCATATGTGGAGTTATCGTTAATACGTTGGCGTCGGTTCTTATTTTATTATTTCGTATCTTTTTTGTGTTTCAGGAGCGCGAACTCAAGAGGCAGCAGGCCGTGATGCTGAAAGAGCAGGTATGATGCGTAAAGATACACGGTTTCAAGTCCCCTGTCGTATTTTTTCCATTATAAATGTTGTGTGTTATCATCTCATTGGATAAGAATATCGAAAGATGTCATGTTTATTATATTAGTATGTCTTTTTACCTCAGAATTCTTATCCATTTAAATAATTAATCCGATTAACCTTAGATTGTTAAGCATTGATCATAATTAAGTAAGACTAACATGGGTATGATTTTATAACAAAATTGTAATTATGTATATAAAATAATGATAAATGCATAACGATCTGTTCGATAGTTGTTGATATTACATGGATTGGTTTGTTTCTGTCGAAATTTACACGAATTTAGAATCAGTAGTGTTTTCAAAATTACGTTATTACGATTGGTTTGCATATCCGACAGTGCAAGTGTAGCTTGTGATTGTTATAGTTTTTCGTGAGGTTTCTTGTGGCATGTTTATTATATTATGCAAAAAATAGGGTTTTATATTAAGTTATCGGTTGCATAAGTTCTGTATATCTTTACATATTTTTATCGTGAAAGTTTTTTTTTTTTAAGGTAATTGAAAATTTTGTCAGATGATGTATTTTTCATTGAGGCGTTCCTCATGCAGTAGTTCTAGGTAACGTGCTGTTTTCAGAATGAAATATTTACTTTAAAATAATGTGTATATTATACTTATTTTTTATATCACAACTACAATAAGCTTTGCACATGCGAAAAGATGTCGGAACTTATGCGATAATTTAATTTATAGGGAAAAGCTTTCACACCATCTAAAATAATAATAAAATATCGAGCATCTCGAAAGGTTTTTTCTTATATCTTTGAAGACTTTCGATATTATTACGAATGAGATGCTAATAGCGATCTGTCTTATGGTGTGTACATGTGTGTGTTTCTTTCCCTTTTGCCTGACTCCTCTTCGTTCATCAGATGTACCTTGCAGAGATGAGTAAGCAGCGCGAGATGATGTTTACTGTGGAGTTGGTACGTTCAACATCGATGCATGTGCATGATAGTCTCCCGAAAGTTACTAAATATATATAATATAATATACACACACATTCTCAATAATACATTTGTAAATAATTAGAACGGTCATTTTCGGAACGGCTTCTACCGACCAATTACTATGTCACGCTATTTATGAGTTTCTTTTGCCAATACTGTGCTTTTAACACGTTTACTTTTCTCAAACGCGAAGTTATTTCAACGTCTATATAATATTTACATATATTTGCATGTGTAATAATATATATTTGGAATATCAAAAAGGAAGTTCTTAGTCTCAACTTAAAACATATTCACTGTAACGTATTCATTTATCTCTTTAGGTAAAGACATCTCTAGTATCACAATTACTAAAATGGTTTAAAAAATCAATATCACTTTGTTTCTTTAGGTAATAAACACATTTCGAGATTATTTTTTATTACTTATATTCCGTCACATTCTGTCGCCTTTCCCATGCACATTCATCAATCCCTAACTTATCTTAACGCTCTCGATCTGTTTATTGGTCACGAATTTATTTTTTATTTTATTGGTACACGATCCACAGTTTGACGTTTGTTGATTTTACAATTGCAAATACAAAAAAACAGTCATAAAAATTGCATTTCAATTTGACTTACGACTATTTAAAAAAAATGTTTTTGTCCTAAATATCGCAAAAAAGTCGCAGTATATTATTTATATAGTGTTTTTAATATCATTAAATAAGAGTAGTGTTACTATATATCTAACAAGATCTAACAAGAATATCACTATTGTACAGAAACAATAACAAAAATACTTGATTCGTATTAGGTAATTTTATACATATTTTTTAAAGCAAGAAGAAGAAAAACTTTACTTTATTAATTTCAAAGCTTTATGTTAGTCCTAACTGCTATCTCCTTCCAAAAAGTGTCCGAATTTACATGGAAAAACAAAAACTAGCTCACTTATTTAGTTAAACGTCTGGTTCCTTTCAAAATATATTTTTTTGAGCTAATGTACTTCATCCAGCATTTTTCTGCCATTCTTCCAACTCTGCCAGAAACTTGCGTGTCAAATCTTCACGCCAAAAAATCTGAAAGATGAGAATCTTACCACTGCATAATATTCATTCTCTACAATCTACTGCTACTAACCATCACATTATGTCATGTTGACGATCGAGTGTCTTTCAGTTGTTATTATTACTCTCAAATGCCATTTAAACGAAGATAACGTTAATTTATCTGAGTAATCTCTTCAGCTTTCACAGTTACACGCAGCGACTAATAGTCTGCACGATCTATAATAAAAAAAGCATACACAAGTTGCAACTGGTTGGCATTTTAGCAACCTTTTTTTTTATTAGACTTTGTATTTTATTCAAAGTTTATTTACCATTGCAAGGCTTAAGAATTATTTATTCAATTTTTACTACTAATTGTATAGTATTTCAATAATACTACAACATCTCTTTCTTTAACCCTTAAGTTGCTGAAATCCAATACTACGGCTTTTGCTGCTTTAGCGAGAATTGCCGGATCTGAATCATCATTTAAGAAAAAATCGGATAGATTTTAATGAGCTAAAGGGTACTTGCTTTAATAAATCAAACATATGTATATTTTTATTACGTAATAGTAATCCCAAAGCGCTTGGCAACTTAGGGGATAATATCGTAAAAGATATGAAAACGATATTGCCGTTAATTTGATACTGTTTTAAGCATCCTTTTTGTGTTCCCAATATATATTTTAATCTAATACTAAGTTTAATATTTATTTCTCTAAACGCATATATTATTTTTCTTTCTTCGTATTGATTCTTCTTCTAAAGAAAATATGAAATAAATAATTACTTTTACTCTTTATTTGTTTGCACCGTTGTGCGATTTGGCTGGAAGATCTCGACCTGTACCATGTTTTTCCTTGACTCTTCTAGACAATGCCGCAATACGAGAACGATTACCGCTACATGTACGAAAATTATTATATGACCGAAGCGTGTCGAGCCTCTTATCCCACTAGTCGTGTTACCAACAAACGTCAAAAAGCACGCGTTCGTTCAAAACAATCCGAAGCAGACTTTGAGATGTACGGCTCGGACGTTCCAGCCAAATCACAAATTAAGGTATATATGGATCCTTACAGCAGTCAGAATCCTTGTTTCGGTGTTTTAAAATAATGCTTTTTTAATTTTCGTTTGTGTTAATTTTTAACGCAAGTGATTGTTATTTTCATTTTATTTGCTACTGTTGAATTCGCAATGTTTATTTGGAATGAGCAAACGTTTTGAAATGGTTTCTTCGAAAATTGTCAACAATCTACTTTAAACATTTTGTAATGATTTAATGTCGAATTTCAGTTACATTGGCGTTTTAATAAATCAAATTAACTCTTTTTGCATGGTTATTTATAAATCATTAGAATCAACGTTTTAACACTTCCATAATTCATGTCTGATCATAAGCAGTTTAATATTATATTAATAGGTATTTTAGTTGAAAAGATAGGATAACCTGATTTATAATTAAAAGCACTTTCTAAGCACATATTTTTTTATAGACAAAATAATAGTACCTTTTTTTGGCAAAAATAATAGTACATTTGCTGTGTACGAAATACTTTAAAATCATTTGTAATTGTATTATTGATTAAGATGCAATTAAATTATATTGATTTTAAACTTAGTTTTTGGCTATAAATCACAATTTCGTTTAGTAAAAAAATTGTTAAAATAACCACCCATTTTTTTTACAAAATGGTAGTTTTCGTTATTGTAGTGATTTATATTATTATGCTGTAATTTTTTTTTTTCTAAATTCTAAAAAAAGATAAAAAAATTGATTTTATATATACATATATATAAATATATATAAATATAATATATACATATATAATATATTATAAATCAGGTTTTCTTCATAAATATTTTTTTTACTCAAATTGGGTTGATACCGTTACTCATGTTTGAATGGTTAGGTTTAAATTTATACAGATGATTTAATTGGCTTAGTAATTATACTATATAATTCGATTGACTATATAATAATAAGTTTCTTAATTTATATTATAGTATAAATTATTTATTAGAGAAAAGTGCAATAATATTTTTTTTGCTATTCACTGAAATGTTATGGTAATATTATTTGCTCTTTATATTATCCCTTGGTTTGTCATTATTTTTGCTGTTTGTATGTGTATATAAATATATATATTTTACGCTTTACAGTTTACAGTTGGAGCATGTTTTTTCCATGTTTTACACATTTTTATTCACGTAAGGCAATACGGTGGAATATAATAATGTGGTGTAAACTTTTGCTTGTTTTAGGAGCGTGAAAGAAGACGACAGCACATGGCATTAGTGAAGCAGCTGGACGGCCGACGTCGGTTCGAAGAAAGAGAGAAACGAAAGCATCGGGTTCTTTTAGACAAGTTACTGTTGAAAGAACGAAGGTTAGAGCAACGAAAGAAAGAATTAGAATTATTAGCTGAGTTAAGGTAATGAACAGTGATTAGTCACTCTTTTCATGCTGTATATTTTCTTTGATGCGTGCATAGTCTAACCTTAATCTTTTTTGCTCTTTCAATGACAGAAAACCTCAAGAAGACTCGACGCTATCGGACCAAAAGCAGCTGCCGACGTTTAACCGGATCCCGGGACTTAAGTTGCCAGGGCAGGCGATGGCCGATATATTGATGGTGTTTGAGTTCTTGAACAATTTTGGACAAACGCTTGGATTCGGTAATTGTTTCATTTATTTTTGAGTTGAGGATCTGCCCTCTTTTTTCATAGCAGTAATATATTCTTCATTGACTAGTTTTTGGTGGACATTTTAAATCGATCTACCCAATCGTATACGGTACTTTCAGAAAAACAGCCAGTCTTGTTAACCGTCTTTCATAAAAATAAAATTATTTATCGTATTCCATAGCATTAAAATTATCACAATTTTGCAGTAGTATATCTAATAATCGACTGGAGCAAACTTAAATTATTATATCTTATTAACAACAGGAAACCAAAATTCTTAAAAAATTTTAAACCAAACAATTAAAACGAGGTATTTATATTAAATATATTTTTTAGATATGGAAACTATGCCATCCCTAAACACGTTACAAATGGCTCTATTACCCGACTGTTGCATCGACTCTGAAGAGGAACTAATTTCAGTTTTAACGCATTTATTAGCGTGTGCTATCGGTGAGTTTTATAATCAGATCTATAGATACAAACATTTTCTTACTAATATGATTCCCATTTATCGCAGAGGATCCTGGTATACCTCATCCTGGTCGTCATACGACTATATTGGGTCAAACGTTACGCACTAACGAGATTACACCTGGTAATATAAGTGAACTGTTAAGGATCTACTTATATGCCAGTGCCACTCATGAAGTTAAAGTTCTCACTGGTTTGTTACATTCCTTTCCTGTATTTTCAACTCTTAAATTACGTGTGTAATTGATGAAATGATTATTTTAGGTATAAACCCCGAGAGAGACAGAGAAAGGCGGGTGGCCGATCACCACCAGAACGATAGTGAGGTGCTGCAGCAATCGTGCCACGGCCGTAACGCTCTATATTATAAGCACTTGCATTCGCGGCCGTCGTGGAAGCTCGCAGAACGATTGAAGAGTCGTCCGTATGCCGCTCTTGATCCAACTACGAAAGCTAGTATATTAGCGCGTCTCTGTGATAATTTATTACATAGTAAATCAATATTGAGGCAAATCGACGCTTCATTAGATAATGTCACGCATTTACGCAAAGAACGCTACTTGATGGACGCTAAGTTAAGAAAGTAAGTATAATGATTTTAAACACAAATTCTGTAATTTTCTTTTATTTTCTTAATAAAACTTCTTGGTGGATAATGCAGTGGTATGATAAAATTTTTAGATAATTATCATCCTGCTGGAATAAAGAAATAAAACCATTATTACCATCGGTCATACATGGAATACCATCTGCCGTATTCAAAAACAATTTATAAATCATTAATTTTATTTCTATTATAAAGTTTAAAAAACTGTGTATATATATATAGGTATTACTACCCGGGTCTTTCAGGTATTAATCACCTACTTAAACCACTGGTCTATTGTGCTACAGTAAATTAATATACCAGATAGTTTCACTTTCAACAGAATTTATTTTACAATTTTGCTATCCTGATATTTAGATTTTCACTCATCTTTCTAACTGTCCATAGACTTCATTTAACCCTTTGGACGCGTTAATCAAAAATAAATATAATTTTTTTTTTTTTTAAATTAAAATTTTATTTTGTGTTTAAATGTTCTGATTTTTTAATTTTTATTTATTTAAAATGATATTTTATGTTATTTCACAAAAAAAAGTTTTTTCTTAAAAACATTTTTTTTTACTGATTTTTGCGTAAAGAGATAAAAAAATCAATTGAGCAACTGTAGTCGACTATCGCGTCCATAGGGTTAAGCTTTTTCCGGGGAGGGGGGGGGGGTAAAAGTTGGCCAGTCAGTGGTCGTTTGTATAATTTTCAATTTTATTAAGTCATAGTATTTCAATAAATGTCATAAATTTTTTTGATTAAATAAATTTTTCTGACTAATTTCTGACCGAATCCAAATCAAATGCAATAAAATCGTACCGTCGCTATTGCAGTTAAGATTTTTAATGACAATATTATGACTCATAATAAGTGAGAATCGAATGAAGCATATCTCAACCTAATTTTGGACAATAGGAAGCGCAAAAAACAATTATCACTTCTCAGAAGTCAAAAACTCACGTCAAAAGCAATAAAAATAAATTTGTCGGAACGAATTGAAAATTCAGATCATAGACGATTGTTTGATTGTCAAATATATTTTACTTTTAATTCTAACTGCTTTATATTCTTATCCATTTTTAATAAAAAATTGTGTAAAATTAGGAAATGTAAGTGTATCATACCAATGTAAATTACTAATATAATTGTAAAATATTTGCTCTATATAGTGTGCGGTTATGTCCTTTCCCAGCGAAGACTCTGACTGCCTGACTGGGCTCATCTGTTATTATGCATCTGGCGTAGGGAAGGGGTTTCTCAGAACCAAAATTTCTTGGATTTGGACGATTTATAAAAATTTCCATTGGCTTATCAACCTTATTTTTTTCTGTAAATAGTAGTTTTTACTCCAAAACAGTCAAGCCCCAACTCGTAAACTGTTCTAGAACTGATGCTCACCTCATTAGTGATCTGAATTTCTGATGAATTATTATACATATTAACCCTTTGACCGCGGATGATACCTATAGATGTCATCAAGAAAATCTCCAGTATGCATTGAGCACCTAAAGGTGTCATAGACCTTTGAGTTTTGTAATGTATGTTTTTTTTGTATAATTTAAGGTTAAAAAACACTTTAATTTATTGAAATAATATTTAAATAACTTATGGTATAAATAGATGCTCTCTCACAAAGTGCGAATTAACGTTAAAAAATACCAGCCGCAGGCAAAGGGTTAAGTAAAGCGAAAAGAAATGTCGTTTTTTTAGTAAGAATAAAAATATTTACAAAATAAAATATACAATATTTATTCTGATATTTTTCATGATATTTTGCCAAAATTTGGGTAATTTTTCGATACATTTTTCGTAAAGTTCTTGCGGTTTTGATTATAAAAGGGAATCTAGATGTTTTCGGACATCATCTGTTGAATTTCCATAAACCGGAATAAGTGATAATTCAACGGTACTATGTCAGGAGAATAAATTTGATGTGATAAAAGTTCTTGATATAGTACCTTTATTTTGTCCTGTGTAATCTCGCATTGTCGGATGCGCCCGTTGATTATTAACTAGTACTGATCGTATTTTTAATATTTCCGCATGCAATCTCTCCAACTGAGTACAATAAAGTTCGGCTGTGATGGTCTAACCAGGTTTTAATAATTCATAATAATAACACCCGAAATATCCCACCAGACACAATAAACCTTTTTTAAAGTCAAATATGACCTGATGAAAACCATTGTTTTTTTATGTGGATTGCTTTAAAGGATCCATTTTTCGTTCCAGAAATAGATCGGTTTTTGTGTCAGAAACGGGTCGGTTCTATACCTACTTAGCAGCGAATAATAAATTGTCACACGTTGATTCAAAGCCGATAGCGATAAACTGTGCGGAAGTCAAACTCCTTGCCTATGTTTTTTGCTGAGCCTTTTCAAATGATCTTTTACCATCGCCCAGGGACAGCCAATCTTTTCTGATAATTCCTTGATGCTTTTGCGCGGATGCGCAGGTTTACAAATAGACAATTTCGCTGATACAGTTTATTAGTTATTATATCTTTGGAGAACAAATCGAAATGTCTAATATATTATGATAAACACTTGAATCGTTGTGAAGATAGAAAAATGATCTTATTGTTTCAACTGTATTTGGTTATTGACCCTTCATTAAAACAATTATATTATGTATCACGCTTTTTAAATAATAATAATACTTTTTGTCTTTTCAAGATTAAAAATGCTACATAGCCGCAAATTGAGAATGGAAAATGTCGAAAAGCAGCAGGCGATGGCCATTGAGCGAATGCAACGAATGGTGGAAGAAAGCGAATTGGCCACTCAACAAAAGGATCAATCATCAGTCGACAAAGAGAATGATCCGTCCCATCTCGATTTGAGTGAAGATAAAACCGACAAGTATTACAATGACATCAACAGCATATGCGAAAAGCCCAACGAAACAAACATTGAAAACGGAGACGTAGACGAGAAGATTGAAAATATTCCCATCGAAGCCAATCATAACGATGCTCATCAAGAATTAGCCAATGATGCTCTTTTGATGAGCGCTCCTTCGGCGTACTTAAAAGAGTTGGTCAAAGAGAAGGACAAAGACTGCATCATAGCAAAGACCAACGGGACTGTCAGTAAAGATATACATTTGACTGATAAAGATAGTGTAATGGGCGATAGCGAGTTGATATTGAGCGACGTGGAGAGCGAAGGCACTCAGCCGGAGGAAGATGAAGATAAAAATTTGCCCGCCGATGAGTTAGCCAAGAAGCTAGACAAATTGACGAAGCACTCCGATGCTCAGTTACAGAATTTGATTGCTGGCTCTCATGCGCTACGAGCAACGTGCTTCGGTCAAGATAGGTATGGATTAAATTAAATATTTTAATTAGGATCATATTTTATGTTAATGTGATTAAAATTATAGGTATTGGAGAAGATATTGGTCGCTTAGTAAGTGTGGCGGAGTATTCGTTGAAGGAATGGAATCTGCTCAACCCGAAATCATGGAATATCATGAGAGAGTTGAGATAGCGGCAAAAAAACGCGATGAAGAAACTAACGGTCATGTGCGAGGCCGTAAGCAAGGCAAAAAAGGTTTGTTATTAATTTATTTTAACTTTATTAATAATAAAAGCATTGAGGTAATAAAGGAAGTAGAATGACTAATCTATTGTATAATTTTTAATGTGCATAAGACGTTTGACTCTTCATTTCATATTTCACTTATGGTCTCCATTTCTTTTTGTTGTCATATAGTTTCATTTCTCGATTGTAATGTCTCATCAACATTTCTTTTGCGGTATCTAAAGGATCCCGGAGACGATCAATCGTTGCGTGATTGACGGTTTCGAATGATGGAGCGATTGACGCTGCGTCAATCGCTATGACTCATTCGGTTTGTTGCGCTGTCGGAAGTCGTATCGAATCTGTCAATTTTTTTTGATACAATCCCAGGATATCCAGGACGGTTGATAACCCTGTTTCTAGTACCTGCTGATCTGTCAAGATAATTTCGAACGCAGATATGGTATTTCTTGCAATTACTCTTGCGGTTTCTACTCAGAAAAAAATTGAAGAAAATTAGACCTTGGTTAAAATTGAGCCCGATGATTATAAAAATACTATTATTGCACAATAACATATAAATAATAACTTAGTAATTGGTATGAATTTGCTCGTTGTACCTTGGAAATGATAATAATGGAAACGTGTGAGGCTATACTACTGTAAGCTATTGTAACATTTATACATTGCATGTAAATAAATAATGATAAGTATGTAAATGTATATATTACTACATATGGAAAAGTTAAAATCATATAATTTTACTTGCACCTGCCAGAAAAATTATATTTTCACTGATGAAAATATAAATCTACCAGTGAAAATGTTTTCCGATATGATTTCACTGAATTGACATTTTGAAAAATATTTTCGGAATAGATTCAAGACGTCATTTCAGTTTTTTTAATTTTTTTATTTTATTAAGATTCATAGTATTTAATTAAATGACATGCATCTTTCTAGCAAATGCCCTCATCTGCCCACCCTCCCCCAAATGTCGTCCCTGCATGAAAGGCATACATACCGAACTTTATTTTATATCACAGTTAAAACGTAAACTGGCTTTCAAGAACTACTTGTCTAAACCATTTATGTAATACTATTGAAGTTATTCTAGTGAATTTTGTTTTTCAAAGGCTAGAATTTGATATCAAAGTCATTCTATTTTTTTTATATTTCCTCAATTAAAGCATGTGTGGTAATGGAGATTTTATATAAAATATTAACTGAACCAAGCACTAATTATATTTAACATGTTTTATCTGGAATTCCATGGCTATGATGTTTATATTTATTCAAAATTGATGAAATATATTTTTCAAGTTCAAAAATATTATTTGTAATGTAAAAAATCTACATATTCTTCTTTGAACTTAAATAACAGGCAAAGGAAAATCACACGAAGATAGTGATAATGATGTGTCTAAAGTTGACGAGCTTGAACTGCGAAATATTAAATCTGAACTCAATCTTAGTGATCATACACGTATTATAAAATATGAGCCTAATCTTCAGGCAAGCCATGGAAAAGTAGAAGGTAATTTGGTTTAAAATTGTGCAAGTTACTAATAGCATGTTTTATAATTTAACATTATTATTTTATATTAACGTTATCGGTGTTAGTTTGTTTTGTTTTAATTTTGAAAGTTAAAATTAATCAATAAATATTTTTATAGGTTCTCCGATTAAAATGGAAGAGAAATTTATGCAACAACAAAAAGTTGGCGAAGATAATCTTCTGGATATTGAAGATTCTATACCGACAGCATTTTTGGTGCAAAAACCACAATCTAATAAAAATATGTACCCATCGAACGACGGTGAGTCCGAAGAAAAATCTGATGTTGTGGTTAAAAATGAAGATGCTGAAATAAAAAGTGAAGAGACTAACAATACAGAATTCAATGAAAATTCAGCGAACAATCTAGATAAAGTAAATCCGATCAAAGAAGAATCTAAAGATAGTATATTGATGAATAACTTGGAAGAGCTGAAGAAAATGACCGAGTCTGTAATTCAACCGTGGGAAACCAAAGACAACGATACAAAGCTTCAGATTAAAGAGGAGAAAGTGGAAATTAAAGACGAATCCAACGATCCCGATCAAGCGAGCACAATGTTGAATACGAAAGTCAACGAAGGAAAGTGGTTTTCGATACTCAGGAAGGAAACTTCCGTCGTCGTTGGCGATTCCCAACAATCTAACGGAATCGATTTTCATGACGTTAAAGATGTCAAACCAAATGATAGCGCTGGTTATATTGAGAACATATTCACTGACGATAATCATAATTGTTCGGAAATAATACTGATGCAGGGTAACAGATGGGACGTTATCAACAACTTGCATCTTTTGAGAAATCCAGGTTCGTTGCTAATGAACGCAAATGGAACCAGTCATTGTAATTTGCCTAGTTTGAGCACTTTCTATCACGCCGATTCTAGCTTGACTATGTCTGGTTTAGATCAAGAGTTGCTAGATGCTAGCGCTGTTGATAAATCTGATGTGTCAATGGAAAATGAGACTATTGAGAATATTGTCAAGGAAGAAAATGGCATTGAAGATATTTTGAAGGATCATGGTAGCGATATGATCGACGAAGGCAGTCCTTGCAAGTTGGACATTAAACTGAAGTCTAACTGTTTGTTGAGCAGTCAAAACGCTCTTCCTAACTATTCCAATATAAACTTGTCCACTTTGACTGCTTATGTTAGTTGCGATAGTCCGGCGCCTATACAAATGACACCAGAGGAAAGTGAGCAATTAGAGAATTGTAAAATCAACGGAATGCCGAAGAAGATTGAAGGAAATTATGTTTCGAAAGATCTAAGGTTTGTGTTATCGTATGTATGTCAGTATTTTGTTTGGTATTACTATGTTCTTACATGCGTAACTATGATTTTAGACATGGATGGTGGCGAATCACTGATACTGAGCAATTAAAGGAAATCATCGGAAAACTTCATCCAAGAGGCGTACGAGAGAGAGAACTACATAATTCGTTCATGATGCATTTACAACAACTCAATAATAAGGTATATATTTCATCATTTGCGAATGTTTGCTTTGTGAGGTTTAGCTATTGAATTACTAGATGAGTGCCTAGCTCACTAATTCCCACAATTGACAATTAAATCGTTAAGTATAATATGTCTTTGGAACTTGCTGCAAGAATAGCATTATTGTCTGCGTATTAAATATTTATCATTTATCCTCAGTTAGCTTCAAAAATAAGAAAATGCTTGAAAATTAGTGAGTTGAGAATTATTTTTAATTTTTTAATCCATAATCTTCACTAGTGGATCTTCCATTTTCACAACATTTTATTTACTTACATCACAAAATGATTTTTTATTCAAAAAAGGATAAAACCTTCATAAAAACCTCTGAGGCTTCGGTATTTTTTTTAAGATAAGAACAAATAAGAAATTTATCATTAAATGAATAAATAAATAACGATATTTTCTTTTTTTTAACAAGATAACGGAACCCAAAAATAACGAGATTTTCTGTGTAACTTTTTTATTTTTCAATATTTTTATACCAAATTTTGACCACCTTCAAAGTACTCTCCATTGATCAATATGCACTTGTACAAACTCGTATATTTTGCAAACAGCATTAACTAGGAACACAATGACACATCAGTTGATTCATCAGACTTGAACTTCACCACAACCTGATATTTGATATCAATAGTCATTTAATTTATTTGTGAAAGTTTTGTTACAAATAACATATTGAGGCATTTCTTCTCCTTTGGTAATAATTAACGTGAATCAATACGTATCATATATGCATCATCGTATCTTACATTTTTGGCACTAATGCGTGAAATCGACATTGTATTAGGGTCGTACGTCACGCAACGAGTGACCTGAGCCCAATTGCTGTATCTCCTTAACATTTTAAACACTCCATCTAGTCTATAATAATAAAAAAATTAGTTTTTTATAAAACATACTTCACACCGGCTGTTGAATTGATCATATGCTTAAGTGTTGCTTGTAATAAATTGTATTTTATTGCAGTTACAGATAGAAAAAGGCGATAACTTGGCCACTGAATTATCCATATGTCATCTGGATCGAGTCATAGCACTTAACGGCGGCTATCCTGAACCCGATGCTCCCGACGGTTTTAGCCTTAAAGCGACTCGACGCATTCAATTGACGTTGCTAGATCAAGTGGAAGCATTGGAGGATAGAGTTGCAGCTGCGTCGATGCAAGTGAAGGGTTGGAAGCCGGGAAGTCAAACAATAGATTCGTCAGACGAAGCTATGGAGATTGAGGGAGAGAGTCTCATTGATCAAGCTCGGACTAGATTGCTTTCTTTGGAGGCTGCTATCGAGAGGCGCTATTTACGTCCGCCACTAGGAGCTGGAACACCTCCAGCTCCTGCGCCTAGTTCTCAAAACAATACAATATCTTCACCCGCTCCGAATGCATCCGATTCTGTCAATTCCGGATCAGAGACGCCGGGAGGATCGAGGCCTTCGAGTCCCATTCACAATCATAACGACACGCCAAACGATGTTAAAGGTTCGTATTTACTTTATATTATAAATTAATAACAGGTTTTATAATGAGTTGATTATTTTCGATAGCTGTGGGGATTCCTCGTGGATTGGTCGTTTGGAGAGAAGCAGTTCATAGATCTCAAACTTCAGCTCAGCTGGCGATGGTGCTGCATGCGTTAGAATCTGCTATCGCTTGGGATAAGAGTATCATGAAAGCTGTATGTATAAAAAATTTTAACCCTTTGCCGAAATCCGATATACCTTTTTTGTTACTTAAAAAGTGGTGGATCCAATGTCATCATTAAAAAAATAACCGTATACATTCAGTTGCGGGTAATGCGTATTCTGTGTCATTGTTGTACTAAATTTTACTACTAAAAAAATATATAACATTGAGTTTAGTTTCAACCTTCAACTAGGTGATAAATACAATATTAAATTTATAGAATATGATTATTAATGGTGGAAGTATCTTAAAATCAATTAAAATGAATTTAAAAAATAGAAAATATATTGGGCATTACATAGAGGCCTTTGGGCTGCAATGGTAAAACCATTTTGGGCATAACATGCATGCCTCTGGACTTCCAAAGGTTAAGAAGAAATAGTTTTAAATTTCCTACTACTATAGACTCGGCAACTGAAGGGTTGTGTCAATATATTATAAAATTAGTTTGTTCCTAAATCATTTTATGTATTTTAGAATTGTCAATTTTGCCAAAGTGGTGATTCGGAAGATAAACTGTTACTTTGCGACGGGTGTGATAAAGGTTATCATACATACTGCTTTAAACCGAAAATGGAAAAAATACCTGATGGTGATTGGTAAGTTGTTTTAAATCTAATAAAATAAATAAGTTCCATTATTTATGTATTTATTATTAATATTTTTCAGGTACTGTTTTGAGTGCTTAAATAAAGCTACTGGGGAAAAAGTGTGCATCGTTTGTGGTGGTCGAATGATATCATCAGGAGGTACAATGGTTCCTGTGGCTAAAGGTCGACTCATTCCGTGCACTCTCTGTCCTAGAGCATATCATCAAGATTGTCATTATCCACCAATGACTAAGGTATTGTTATATCTATATGTAAAGGTTTAGAAATTTTAATAGTCGTCAAAAAAATATTATATTTACCCTTTTTTTCAGTTTCCTCGAGGAAAATGGTACTGCACTAACTGCATCTCTAAAGCTCCACCGAAAAAGCCGAGGAATTCAAAGAAAACTCCTTCGAAAAATCCATCCGATTTAGACGGCACTCAACCGCCGAGGTAATTAATCATTTATAATCATGAACCGTGGAGCGTATTACTATACCTACCATAGACTTGTATCCGTATATTTCGATTGTTTAGATTGTGTTGTATAGTGGTTTAAATTTTCAGTCCAGCGGCGTCTCAAACTTCCACAGCCACAACCGTTGAAGATTGTCCGATAAGCATGTCGCTATTTTGCCAATCGTCGCTCAGCAGTGTTCAGTCGACGCCCGAAAAACACTTCCAAAACCATCACAATCAATACAATGCTTTTTCAACGCCCGATAACGTCAAACCGTTTTCAATGAGCAACTCGGTTGCCGGCTCTCCCACTAGCATGCTTATGGACAGTTCGATTAAGGGTAATAGTCGCGAAGGCGATTTCGTCGACAATAATAAAAACACAAGGTGCAAAAGTTACTTAGAAGGCGACGACTCCGCAAACGCCGACAATATGAGAATGGACGTCGAGAACTCGGACAGCTACGTCGAAAATATGTCCGACGACTTCGGAGTCAATCACAACAACGATCAAAACAGCAGAGGTGTGGACGATTCTACTAATGCCGCCGATTTAGTCCCTTCGTATGATAATGATTCGAATTCCGAACACGTCGCCGACGACTGTAACAATAAAGGTTTGTAATATTTTATTTTTATGCTTATAAACTACTAACTTCCATACCCAGTTTTACTAGCGTTTTATTCTTAGTTATATCGTATTCTTCAACACTTACATGAGTGTTCTTAATGCTTCATTTGTGACTGCCACATATAAAATAATTGACCACGAAAAAACATCACATTAAGCGAATTTAACTGGCTAAACAATATCTTCTTTTTTATCCATTTTTCATTGTCAAATAAGTGTAATTTATGTACTGTAACTGAATTTGAGATAAACTACTGAGCTAGAGATAAAATAAATTAAAAGTAACGCTTTATAATTGTCACTGGAGATACATTCTTAGAACAACTAAATCTTCGAGTATTTTGTTATGTATAATCTTAATTTAATTATTTACTTATGTTACTAGGTAAACATCAAGAAAAAGAGAGCAACGTACCGATTGAATTGCCTCCTTCTCCTGTGCGCGAACGAGAGCACAAACACAGCACTAAGAAGGACCGAAACTCCACGAAGAGGCTTAATAAAGAATTGGCACCGTGCAAGTAAGAGTCGAGTCGTATTGCTTTTGATACAATATTAATCATTTGTGATATTAATATTATAATTTGAATCAGGCAACTGTTGGAGGAGATGGAGTTGCATGACGATTCGTGGCCATTTTTGTTACCCGTCAATACAAAACAATTTCCGACGTATAAGAAAGTCATCAGGTCTCCCATGGATCTTTCGACGATCAAAAGAAAACTTCAAGAATTAAGGTATAATAATTATGTTACAAACATACGTATTTCAATGAACAAAAATTGAATGCATCTTATCAAACATACTGTATATGATTATGATCCATTTTAAAATTCATTGAAATTGAATCAATAGTTACGAAAATATTAAAAAAAAATCACATGTATTTGACGAATAAAATGACCAACCAAAAAATTAAATTCGTTACTGAAAATTCAAAATTTTAGGAATAAATTTGTCTGGAATATTTCGTGTCTGGAAATTTTGTGTCTGAAATAATCACCGAACCTTTATTCTCTTATATCATTAATAAAATAAATAGTTGGATGCATTTTTAGATTTTATACTCAAAACAAGGATGGCAATGTGTAAAATTAGATTAAACACCGAAACTTCATAATTGTGGTAATGGGTCATTCACCCGTGGGCTGGAACAGAATTTTTTAAGACCTATGATTATTTACACATAATAAACATTTAATATAAAGATTTATTTCATAATCATTTATAATTTTACAGTTACAAGTCAAAAGAAGAGTTTGCCTCCGACGTTCGTCAAATCTTTCACAATTGCGAGGTTTTCAACGAAGATGAGAGTCCGGTCGGCCAAGCCGGACACGGCATGATGAGATTCTTCGAAGAGCGATGGAGCTCCGTATAAAGTCCCACCAAACCGTTTGACTGTGATATCGAGACGTTTTAAAATGAAGTTCATAGTGAAGTTTTACGATAAAGGTATTAAAAATAATAGGTACCTGCAATAATTTTCGACTATCTATTCTCAGTTATTCCGAGACGTTTTTTGTAATATGCAGTATTAGCGACGATTGTGTATAACGTAATACTGTTAAGTCTAGTTTATAAGCGGACGTATGGTGTTGCGTGATGAGCGTTGTATAAAATACATTTGCGGACCACAGAAACGGTATCTTACATAGTCGAGATGGAGATCGAGACCGGGACCATAGAATATACGCAGAGTACCTGTCTTTAAAAAAAAATTGGAATACAACGCTCATTGCAAAGATCTTTGCAATGCTTCGAAGGAAACTCGGCCAGTATAGTTCTGTTTTAATAACTGTGATTTCTTTAGGGTTTTTATTCGTGGAGATTGGCGATCTCCCATCAACGTAGCCATATTAGATTATTTAGATTTTGGTGAGTTTCCAGGTTTGTCAAAAAATATTCTTAAAATTGGTGGCGATTGAGGACGACTAACAAAATATGACGAATAAATATTTATATACGTATAAGACGAAGGTTATAAACAAATTTTTAGTATTATTTCGTTCCTATTTATAAAGGCGACAAGACTGTCAATGAATAAAGCAATTTTCCGTTCCAAAATGTGAAATCATCTACATATTTATTTATTTTGATAGGTTTACATGTACTTATGTTTACGATTAAGTATCTTACATGACAAGTTGTGTTTTATTTTAACCTTTGCCGTCTTATTGAGGATTAAGACGACGCGTCGACGAAGCGGTGTTGTAAATGTATACATATTTCTAAGTCACGTAAATACTGTGTGTGTATAAATATTTAAATGTGTACATTTCATTGTATAGTGATGCGCATAATTTATCGTCGAGATGGTGCAAGTTAGTGACTTAAAAATAATACTATCGACACATGAATTGTCAAACAATATATACGATGTACATATTAATAGATTCACTATTAACGCGATGATTATGTGTGTAATGTCTCTTACATACGAAAGGTGAACATTTCTGTAATAATGTTTATAATTTTGATTTTTTTTTAATAGTCGTAAGCGTGTTTCTCACATATTTTATTTTTTATATTAAGTTATTAGTAATATAAGTTAATTAATTAAGTGAAATGAACATTTTGTCCACGAATAATATATTTAATATGTTTTTCTTTTATTAATTTTGTTATTGGAACGTCATCAATCTCATTTTTTATTATTATTTTGTATTATTTATCGAATAATTTGTGTGTTGTCTGACTTATGTAGATTTAGCGATTTTTTTACAATCATTTGTGTTTTATATGGACATGTTAATTTTATAATTTTTTTAGAGAAATATACAAAATGAACGAATACACACTCATTGTTTTAATGCATTTTATATGAAATACACTTAACATATTTTCATCTTTCAAGACTCCACTTCAACAACATGTTAATTAATTTAAGATAAAAATATGTTTTAATACACTTGTATTTCACATCCATCCAATTTTACTTACTTTATGATTGGCTAATGAATGTTTTCCTTTTTGCTTATCATATTTTATTTCTACATTCGACGTTATCGTACCTGATAAATCGACTTAATATTTGATATGCGTATGCATTTAAAACTTTAAAAGAGACGCAAATAACACTAATAAATTGTTTTGCTATAAAGAAACCGTAACTATATTTTTATTATATGTAAAATTGAGCGACGATTTCAAACATTTCATTGGTTTTTCTCTCATGTTTATTTTTTTTAAATCAATAGTGCTGATACTTTTGGGAAAAAAATCATATAAAAATCATTCTTTGTAAAACCAACCATTTGAACATTTTATATAAAAAACATAATATTACCGTATATTTGTAAAACTGAATATCACAAAATGGTTAAAAATGACGATATTATTATTTTATTTATTAAATACATCCTGATATAGATACCAAAAAAGTTTTTACTTTCTCTCATTTATGTTTTGTGAAAATGTTTGTTTTTCAAATAAGATTGCATCATAACATTAACAAATGATTCATTAGAGCTAAAATAATTTCAAAACCATGAATTTTACTAAAACTTTCAAGAACAAAAACATTTGTGCTCTGAAAAATCTGTGACATATTTGAAATCATTGTGTAATTAATTTTCCATATTATCAGGTTATGCTATTTTTGTAACAAAAACTTGTACAGTGTAATCCATCGTTGCGTCGTTGAGCTATTGAATTATATAAAACAAAATTAATAAGCATAACAATATAAACACCTCAGTGCAAAAAATAGCTTATGTAAATTTCTATATCAAAAAAAAATGATGAGCGTATTTTTAAATATTTTATATAAATGTTTAGCATTTGTAAAGGTGATTACGGTTACATACGATCGACGCCAAACGTAGAATAATATGCTACATATATATACGATTCGATATATATCCACTTTTCATTTTATTCATAAATGAAAACTGATTAATGTTAGTGATATTTAGATTTTTGTGATTATATATGAATAAGAGCAACGTTTAGATGCAAATGGAAATTGTGTCAGTATTATAATCGTCGACGGATTACGTCCCTCATAATATAACTCCCATTTCCTCCCACTCAGAGCTTCAATTCAAAACCGAATGAACCTCATCAACGAACATAGTTATTTAAAATTAATATCTATTTATCTATATAAAAAATATAAAATATTAAAATCAGTTTTCTCCCTCGATGGTGTTTGATTATGGCTCTCGTTTCGATGTGAATAGAAATATAATATAAACGCGTTGGATGTGTGTCCTGCAAGTTGTTTGTTGAAATAATCGTTTGTAAAAAAATATTAATAAATAATAGAATGAGATAATTGTAAAAATATACTAATAATGGTTGTATGTCAAAGAATTTTGAATTTATATTATTTAATAAATTATAGAAAAATGTATGCCAAAATCTTGAGTTTCATTTTATTCACATAAGAGGAACGAATTACTACCGAACAATTCAGTTCACAAACCACAAGTGCTCCAGTTTTCGTACAGAAATCTTTTCAGAAATCAGAATTCTGCGCAGGTTGACAAGCCTACAGACGTTTCGCAAAATTAGTATTTTTTTTCAGTGAATGTGACATACTTGCATGTCTCGCCTCGACGCTTACAACAGAACTGAGAGCATGTCAGAACCAGTACAGGTTGATGCGAGACATTCAAGTACGACTTTTGAAACAAGTCAACGAAAGAATGCATTATAAAACCATAGATACGGTAGAGTGGAAAAAACGCACCACTTAATATTTTTAGATAATGGCCATCATGACCTAACACAGGCATGGAGGCCAAATTATCATTCTGTCTCTGAGTCAAGAGCCAGAGCAAATTATTAAATATAATAAATTAGTATTAAATGATTTAAAACAAGTTGCTACTTAAAAAAAACATTTTTTTTACTTAACATAATATTTTTACTGGTGAAATTGATATTGAGATGTTGTATTAATGTTGAACAGCTATCTTATCAATTCAATATTTTTGTTTAAATCAGGAAAATAGTTTTTCAGGTCAACTTGTAAATTCTCTAAATGCTGTGTTATACATTTCAGAGAATCAACATCAATTTTACCAGCCGAACTTGTTATAAGCTCATGAAAGAGGGAAACGAGTCCACTTCTACATTACCAACTCTCTTTTGCCAAAAATTTAATTTTGCCATGGTAGCGCTCACTTTATTTTGAACGTGAAACATTGAAATTTCTTTGCCTTGTAACGATAAGTTGAGACAATTTGAAATAGAGAATATATCTGCTAAGTATGCCAATTTACAGAGCCATTTTCAGTCATGTAAACAGTTTTTCAGCTCAAATCTATCATTAAGAAAAACTTGAAGTTCACGTTTAAGTTCAAATAGTCAGTTTAGAATTTTTCCTCGAGATAGCCAACGAACATCGGTATAAAAAATAAGCTAAGTATGACTACTTCCAATTTCTTCACACATTTGCGAAAAAAGTTGTGCATTCAAAGGACGGCCTTTAATGTAATTAATAATTTTCGTTCAGAACTTTATGTAGATCAGCGGGAATCTTATGTGATGCTAAAGCCTCTCTGTGTGTGTACTAATGTATGGATATGACATTTGTTGCAACATTCTGAATTTTTGCAATGAGTCCTTTATTCGCTCGGGAGAAATACTAATGAAACTTCAATAAAATATGTAGTACTACAGGGGAGTAGGTCCCGCTCATCCGGCCGTCAAAAGCTGGGTGCCCGCCCATAGGGTTGGACTTGTAGGGCCCAATACTGGAACGGCAGCGGTGCACGCAACAGATAGCAAAGTAGCTATGAGTTTTATTGATTCCGACCATACTTTTTGCTCCATCTGTACTTATTCCAACATATCTATTCCAATCGATTTTGTTCTCTTGCATAAATTTATTCATTACATTAAAGATATCTTTTCCTGTTGTATGATCCGATAAAGGCTGGCAAATTAAAAAGTCGTCATGAATTTCTTGATATTTTTCGTATCTAACAAACGCCATAAGATTTGCAAAATTCGCAATATCAGTGGACTCGTCGACTTGTAACGCATATTGACGATTTTGACAAATATCAGACAATAACATATGTTTTACTTTATTAGACATATATCAATGATTCGTCGATGAACTGTATTATTTGAGAGGAAAATGCGGTAAAAAGTTTGTTTTGCCTTATCTCCTATCATTACTTCTGCCATTATCTTGGCTGCAGGCTTGATTAAAGTTTTGCCAATCGTCTCCGTTGCACTGCATTTCGCAATTAAAAGCGACGCGCAATATGAAGCTTCTAGGATTTTTTGATTGTCACCTCCTGTCAAACTCCGCATTACTTTTCGAGACTGATTTAAATCCATAAATTTATTTTCATTAAAAATCGATTGGTTTATCTTGTGTACTGATTGTGGGTTGTCTCAAAATGGCGCTTTAAGTTGGATAGTTTCATGCTTTCATTTGTTAGATTTTCAAAACAAATAACGCATAGTGGAATAGGTTATTTTCATCTCCAGTCCATGATAATCCAAATTTAAGATATTCTTTGCAGTATTAGCGAGTTTTCCTTGCTTTTTTCTTAACAGATTCTTTCAGAATTGAAGGTGGTTCACCCTCGTTGAATTTATTATTTTCTGTTTGTTGTTTGTTACTACAATCACTGCTTTCTTTCGGTTTAAAAGTCTCAGATTTCAACTACCGATCCATAATCTTGAATGTTAGGGATAAAAATATTTATATACAAAAGTACACATACGCAATACTAACCAGTAATGAAGTAACGTAAAAAACAACCAGGCGCAGCCAAAGCCTGGTGCAGCGTGTACCCCCACCAAATTCTTCTCGTACCTCTTCTCTAAAGAAGTGTAGCGTTCTGGTACTTATTTTTTTACCACTACACCATTGGTTATATTTAACAAATAAATTTATATTGTATTCGATGCATACCTACAACATTTCATATGAACTCACACATCTTTATGTTTAGCGAATGTGGTAAGGAGCTGAATAATATGAGCTAGAATAGAATCCGCGAGATTTGTGTCCTACCTGTACAGGCTCAAGTAAAGGATGCAATTCAATACAAGAAACTTGACTAGATTAGCATCGGCAGATTGTCAACGTTGTTCCTAAGCAATTTAACATAATGCTTCGTGGCATAGACGTAACATTGAAAAGACGGGGAGTTATACCTGAGGGTGTCCAGTATAAATGCACTAGGATACATTTCACACATACTCCCTTTTGTAGATATACCTGAGGAGTTTTCTCAAATAATAAGGAGCATTTTGCCTCACTTGAACTCCATATAACGTATCCTGCATTGAGGGATTTCATACTAGTGTCATACAGAACACAGATCGCTTAGATTATTAAAGAAATTTATTAAACAAACTCAACTATATTAATCGAAAATGTAGTCAAATGAATGTGAATATACAAAGGATGTGGATTAAGAAGAACAGTTCATATGTGCAGAAAATGATTAAAATATTACTAAATTAAATTAGTCTGGGGATAAGTGACTCATAGGATCAAGATCTTGGCCTAGAGAAAATTGTGAGCGGACTGTCAGACATTGAGGTTGAATGCCCGCTGATGTTGTTTTTGGTCAAAAGTATGGGCTTGGAAATTGCCACGGAAGAACTGTAACACCTTTAGAGTAAACAGCAAAAGACAGCAGTGAAGGAAATGTTTTTTGATCAATATCACCCTGACCAAAGCTGTAGCAAAAGCATCATAAGCCTTTTCAATGACGTCTTAATTTTACCCTTTCTCCGTGGCTGATATTTTTGTTAATATGTGTGTGTGGGGGGGGGGGGAGGGCGCCTATTCTTGCCATATTTAAAAAATATTATGGTTCAATAAATTAAAGTGATTTACGGTGGCCTTAACTTACGTTTACGGTACGTTTCCGATCTTCACAGCACCAGCATTGCTAATCAGCAGTAGTATTTTTCTTGAATCATGAATAATATAATTCAGAAAATTTTATTGGAAGATGACGACTTATTATTGTACCGTTACTACTTATAAAGCAGAAAACCAATTCTACCAATGTACAGTAACAGAATCCAGGAATGTTCCTATAAATATTTGATTAAAGACACTTGAATGAAAATGACGAGAAATTCTGAAATTATTGCCAACAATTTATTTTGCAATAATCTTACTTAGTGATTTGTTTCCAAACATTGTTTTTTAATAATTGATCTTTATAATTTGCATTCTTGGAATCAAATAGAGAATGATGCTGAGACACTAAATTGATCAGATTTTCAATTTGTCCATCTTTGAGTACTTCTATAATGCACAACCGCAGCAGCAGTTCTGTGCGCGGTAGTGTCGTCACGACTGCCGCGGCGCAGTAGTTGACGTCACAACCTACTGGCGGTCACTTGCAGTCGCGTGGCGGAAACGATCTCATATAAAATCATAGTGCGCAACATATGCCACGGACATCGGAAGTGTACCTTAAAGGAAATGTGGAATGAAATAAAAATATAACTCATTCACCGTTAGGATTAATAAAAACAAAACTTTGTCAAAATATCATTTATTCTATCCATTGTTAACAACCAGTCGGTAAAAAAACATAAGATCCAAAATACTTTTAAGAATTAATTTTTGACCTTTTTTAAAAACCATTTTATCAACAACTGTTTTTAACATTGTAAACCATTTTAATCTTCAAACACTATTCTTTGATTAACTATATAAATTATCATTACAATCTGTATCTGAAGTTCGTAATCATATTTATATAAAAGTCAAAATAAAACAATATAAAATTACCACATTTTATTTATAAATTTAGATTACACTAAGTCATAACTTTTCATTGCTCAATATCGTCAAACCATGATAAAAAAATATCAACTTTTTTACACATATTCAAAACGTAAATTACAAAAAGATTTTCGAATACAACTGATGCACGCAACAATTGTATTAAACAATAATAATAATACAATAAAATTATTAATATATATATATATATTAAAAAAAAAAAAGAAACACAACCTCCAAATATTACGTGGAGCGTTTATTGACTTACGGGTATAAAAATTCTTGAACACACGGTATTACATACAATATATTATAATATATAAATCTGAGTGTGTTTCCTCAACAAAAAGATAATCCGCTTTACACAAAGTATATAAATATAATATTTCAAAATTTCGAGATGATCATTCAAGGCTTTTTTTTATTAAAACGATAATTTTGTATTATGTATCATACATTAATACACAGTCTGTACGTACAATTTTCATTTTGTGCGCGACACAACGAAACATCAGGTTCTGATGCTTCAGTTTGGTTGTGCTGCCGTTTTTTCAGACCGTGAGCTTTTTACTACAGTGTCGCCTTTTTTACCGGGCTAAAAATATAATAGATTAAAAATTAGGCTTTACGTTGGAAACTTGGTAATGTATGTTGACTCACCATTTTGGCTTGGGTTGATTTTGATTGTACTTTATTTTCGTTGATTAGTTCTTCGGTGACGATTGAAGCACTGAATGCGTCTGGTTGGTTCATTGCTGTCATAAATATTTATTTATGTATTATTATTTGTTTTTGTATCAAGGCTAAATTAACTTCATTATTAAAGCAGGAGAGAATTTAATAAGTATTAATGAACGAAACATACCTAATGGTTCCTCTATTAATTCTATGACTTCTTGCACGTTGAGGTGATTTGTGTGCAGTTTAAATAGAAGCTGTTGTTGATTGAACACTTCAATGAACATAGCGTCGTCCATAACTCCAAATTGTGACTAAAATTTATCGATTTCAATAAAATATGATACAATTTAGTGTTTTATATATAATTTGAAACATAAAACCTACTTTAAATTTGTCGTAGCATGCTTCAGCTTTTTTTTGAATTATTTGTGCTTTTTTGTTGAATTGAGTTGTTTCCTCGTCAGTCAAGTTCCATTTTGGTAGATTGCCAACATATTTACGGATTCGTCTCACAGTGTCGGTAATTTCCGGATGTTTTAAGAGCATCAATTTTGTGACGTCGATTTCTAAAATTTTTGTCACAAATTATAAATGGTTTCAAGAGTTGTTATAAAATCATATTCATACCAAGCAGTTCTTCCAACATTTGGATGCAAAGATCAGTTTCCGGATTATCAAAGTTCAACGTCGAAATAATAGTCTTTTTTATTTCCAACACTTTACATTCTAACTTTAGGATCTTAACCTTTTTCTTTTTCAGTTCTAAAACACAAAACATATTTTAAAAAAAAATGAAAATCGAATCACATTATTCATGCAAACGTACCACTCTCTTGTTCTCTCTTCATATTTTGTAATTCGTCTTTCGGCAAAGAAATGTCCATCTCCAATCGACTTGAAACTGTCTGCGGTTTAATTTTGCCGGTTTCTGAAATAACGCAAAACATTTTTTCTATACCTATATGTATTATATATAATAGTGAGCCAAGAATCGGAATTTAACTAACCTAATTCGTGTTTCAATCTAATCGAATTTTTAATAGAAGCCTGCATCCATTGTGTTTGAGCGGCAGGTGTCGCAAACGATTCTGGCCAATCCTGTTACAATTAAAATGTCAGCATTATAGCAAAATATATAATACGAAACCTAATTTATAAAAAAATATACATACTTTGAATAATTTTAACGCGACTACTTTATCAGATGGCAGTAATACTGCCAAAACGTTTTCTTTCGATGACTGATCAACTGAAAGAAACGAGAGATAATTATAATGTATAATTTACAAATTTTATTCATTATCACCGTACACACATACAGCGCTGCACTCATGCAGTTGCGTAAGTAAAACTTCTCATCAATCTTTACGTAATATTGTAAACAATTATCTATCTCCCCCCACTACTATTTGAACACCTATCAAGTTCAAAATCACTATATTGGCAGAGTGTGAAATATTAAAGGAAATAAAATATATTCTCCAAATAGAAACCGAGACATCTTGACGTGAACATGAGCAGTTAATATTTAAAACAATATAAAAATTCTCACCACTACTTTCTTCCGGTGGTTCCGTCATATTTTCAAGCTCACTCTAAAACAATACATATAATATAGTATTATATACTAGCAATATGATTAATTATAAAATCCAATAATTGTAAAATAATCTACCTCAGTAATGAAGTTTAATGATTTGGGAGGCTGCTTGGCTGGCACCTTTTTACGCCCCTTCTTAACCTGCGTCTCATTCAGTGTGTTTGTCACATTGTTGATTGGCGCCGATGGAGACAAATTTGCTTCGGCGCTTGGTAAAGTCGGCGAAGTGTGGTCCTCTTCAGCGGGAACTCCGGCTCCGGCAGCCGAAGGCGTTGTGGGTTGAAGTTTGATCTTTTTTCCGGGTGTCGGTGGAGTGGAGTTATCAGCGGCATCCTCTTCAAAATGTCTAAAAATAAATACAATACATTTTTACACATTCACATTCCTGCATATCTAAATTTATTAATTGAGCATCACCTTTTAGGTTTAATCTTTCTACCGCTACGACTAACGCCTTCTGGGACTGGAATGTGGGGCTCGAACACGGGGGACAAGACTTCTGTTTTGATCTTGTTCGATTGACGAGGAGTTCGCTGTATATTATTAAAAATAAACGTTAAAAAAATGTGCGTTACAAATAATCCAAGTAAAAAAAAGTAAATACCGGAGTGGCGTTTTTTGCAGATGGTTTCCTACCCCTTGTGGCTGTTGGGGTTGGAGATTTGATGATTTCGGGAGTTGGTTGTGGTTCTTCTATGGGCGGCGGCAATTGAACTACTTCAGGTTCTAAAAAGAATATCAATAATAGTATATGATCGTCTCAAACGCTTGGATGCTTAATAAATCAAAATATATCAATATTTATATATTGATGAAACTCAATAATTCTTGCATTATTTACTTTTGTCAGTAGATAAATAATTGTATATTATTAAGGCGTTATCGGGTGTCGATTTTTATCGTGATATTTCGGCTGTATCACACCAGCCATCTTCAGACAAATTTATTGCGTTGGTTTTGGGTCTGTACTTTTTGTGGCTGAACATGCCGAGACACCCGATAACCCCTAATAAAACCAGAACACACACACATTATATACATATATCAGGGGCGGGCGGTGAAATACTTTCCCTCTCGATCGCTCGCGTGACCGCATGCTCTTATCTCTCATTCATTCTCGTCACTTAGCACACGAGCGATCGAGAGGAAAAGTATTTCACCGCCCGCCCCTGATATATATATACAGCTCGGAGTCGCGACATTTTAGGCGGAGTCGTAAAAAATCGACCAACTCAGACTCCTTTTTATTATTTTCTTTAATGCTTAATTAATAGAAGGGATTATTTTTTTAAATCTAATTCCATTTATATCACGAACACGAATGGTAAGTAACGAAATAAGATTTAGTAAACATGCCAATATAAACCATAATGCTTAACCCTTTGAAAGCGGAAATCGACTAAAATCGCCCAACTGATTTTTTTATCTCTTTACGCAAAAATCAGCAAAAAAAATCTTTTTTTTGTGAATAAATATAAAATATCATTCTAAATATACAAAAATTAAAAAATCAGAACATTTAACACAGTATCAAGGTTAAATTTGTATTTAAAAAAAAATAATTAAATATTATTTTTATTAACGCGTTACGTAAGGGTTAAAACATATTGATTATATTTTTTTTTATTAAATTGGTTTATTTGTGTACGAATGTACTTACTTTTTAACAACCTGTGATTGTGAAACTTTATTGAAAATTATGTGTTAAGTATGCTTTTTTGTAATGTATTTTGTTCATTTATTTAATTTTTGTTTTACATATTTAAAGATTTGGTCATATCTTTACAAAATGTAGCAGCGGAACTTTTCACATAAACAATGTCGACAAAGTCTCGCTATCTCTTTGGCCTCAATAATTATTTATAAATTTAATTATTAAAAAATAAAATAAAAAGAGAAAAGTGACTTCAGTACAATGACTTGAAGTATCCCAAAATTTCACTAGTAATTGCAATCAACCAACCAGGTTCATTTGCAGTTTGAGGTTCTGCAACAGCTTCGGTGGTGACTGCTTCTTCAGTAGCCGGCGCAGGAGTCTCAACAGGTAATTCCTTTTCTTTGATAATTTCCTTTTCAGGAATTTCTGCGACCTTTCTTACCTTCGCTGGAGTTGCAGCTGTACTCGCAGCTTCAGAATTACTCCTCTTTTTAGGAACCTGAAAATTGACAATTTATATATTTGGCTTAGGATTGCACCTAATAGACAAATTGTGATTGTTGAATTTTAAAGAAAAGATAATTAATATTAATAAAACTAATAAGTTTGATATATCTGAAATAAGTAAAAATATTCGTAGATACCAGCAATGAAATGCAAATATACTTCCCTAAAAGATTTTTTTATTGGGTTTTACGGCTACTTTCGAAGCCATTTACCTATATTCTAGGAATACACGTTTTTTGCTAGGTTTAATTAGTTGATTTATATGTAAAGATGTGCTGATATATAGAAACACAATTGAATTATACATACAGCATAACATTTGACTCTTTTGGGATTACTTATCTAAATATCGATTTATTGAATCAGCACTGTCCAACTGGATGATGTTTTGTATAAATTTAAAAAATAAGCTAAAAAAAGGTAACCTCAGATATTTTTGTTCGTTATCCGAAGTAACATTTTTTGGCCCCCGATTTGTTTGCAAAAGAAAAAATGGCCCGCGGACTAAGAAAAGTTGGACAGTGCTGTTTTAAATAATTAAAAATATATTTTATATACATGTGTCTGAATCTTTCTTTAATAATTAAATCGGATCTGAAAAATCTCACCAAAGAAGCAAAAGCTGATATATCGGATTTCGGCAAACAAAGTGTTAAACAAAATAAGTTTCTACAGAATTGAAAGAGATGAGTTAAAACACTTTGTATACTGTAGAAACTTCTTTTTAACACTATCTATTGGTTCGGGAAAATTTTATTTTTTCATGACAGTGGTTTTTGGAATACACAGTGCAGCAAATTAAAATATTATTAGTGACATGTGTTAAAACATTAATTTTTATAGTACATTTATCCCCCGATTTACGCAGTCGAGAAAATATGTTTAATTTCGGCAAAAGCGGACCATAATGTGTTAAAGTAAAAACAAAGCATCAAACAAAAGATTTTCTTTTATGCAAAACATCTCACATTTAATCACAACAACTACAATACTTAAATACCAATGTGATTGAAACAGATTAAAATGTACTTGAGTATACACCAAGATTGTTTTATTTGATTTTAAAACTCTGCGTTGCAACATCGCAGTGTTTTGATAAATCGAAAAATAAAACGGCAATTTCATCAAAATTAGACTTCACAATCATAAAAATGCAATAAAAAGTACTTGAGTGTTTTGTCAGAGCAAACAAAAAAAAAATGCAGATATTTTCAAATATAAAAACGAGACTGGAGTATAATTTTGCATATTTATCAGTGTTTTTAATTTAGTAGACAGCAAAGTAAGTGAAAAATATTGTTGGTAATAACTACTATTATATTGTTTGTATGTATATTCTTGCTATGATTTACTGTACCACTCGACGGTTGCCGATGGCCTCGGCGCTTTAAATTACTGTGTGTATTACTTATATAAACTATAATACAATTGCATATAAATACACCATAGACCTATTTACCTTCACAGGTTCGAGCGTTACAACTTCGGGTTGTGGCGCTTCTTCGACCACAGGATTCTCCGCAGGCTGTTCGGCCTCGATCTGAACACGAAAATAATATTAAAAAATATACTTGATATAATATATTTAAACTAATTAATTACATCCATAGTGATGGTCTTGTTGGCAGTCGTGTCAACATCCGCCACTGAATCGACAGTCGTTTCCAGTTTATCTCCATTGCTCGTAAGTCCAGCTTCGGTTACCTCGATATCGATTTGCGCCAAGCCTTCGTTATAATCGCGGCGCTTGAGCGATTTCGCGAGGAACTGTTGCTTGTGTTCGAAGTAATCGAACAGGTCATTAGCTGGAAGATTTCCTCTGCAAAAAAGTGCATTATTAGAACATCAGTGAAAATGATGAAATACAGTATTCAATAAATTTTTAGCACTTAATAGATCATGTTTTTTATTTGCTCAACTATGTTTGGTGGATGTTTTTATAAACAAACATCACTAGTCTTATAACACATTACGATCCGCTATTTTCGCGAAATTTTAAATGTTTTGACAGAGTGATTTTTTTCAATATAATTATAAATATATATTTGTTATCAATTCTCGATAAAAGCTTAAATCTTCTTTACGTTCGCATAATATTTTTACAAGTTTAAGTTTAATTATTTGTAATTCTGGAAAATGATAAACAGACTGACTGCAAAATTTTACTAACATGCGAAAACGGACCGCAATGTGTTAATACAGATTTATAGATTAATAGTTTATTTTTAAAATTCAATTTACTTTCGGCAACCAAGAGAAGTTTAAATTCTTTGAGTATCCAGTGTAAGACTTAGGGATTTTTGACAATCTAGATTATTATATATATTTTAATTTTACATAATATGGTAACAGTAAAAAAAATCCTTTTTGTTAAATCATCTAAGTTTATTTTGATGATTGTCTACCAATCAATAGGGATTTCGTATAGGAACATAGAATGGGTGTATCAACATAGGGAAGATCGGTGATATTGTTTCTATGTCAATATAATAAAGAAATCACTTGTAAAATAATAACGAACACCAGTAGATGACAGATGTTTTTTTCGGGGCTTTATGCCGAGTAGTGATTTATTTAGCCAGCTAAACGTCAGAGCTGTTTGATATACAGGTTTATTACACAGGTATGAATCATACCAATACACAGATAAAATGCAGGATCAGTATCGGTTGTGAGTCTCTTTGGTCTGTCGTGATACTGGTCGTAGTTTTATACGACAAATAATGGAGGCTTATTTATACCAATGACCGAACTGTTAAACCTTGCCTATGTACAACCCTCTCAATGAAGCAAGAGTATGTCCTATGTGTAAAACTTTATAAGAAAAACCATTGTGATCACTTTAAAAATGCAGTTAGGTTAGTTTTCGTAAATAACGTTAATGGATTTTGAGTATTCGAACATGACGATTTCTCTGGGTTTTTATTTAGCTAAGCACATTTATTCGATGGTTGCTTTCTATCAAGCAATTATGTAGATTTCCAGTTTTCAATTTTTAATCAGTAGTTTAAAAACTGAACTAAGTTACTGAAAAATCAATTAATTAAAATATAATACGTCAAATATGCTGACACCTTTTTGCAATGTTGCAGAGTATTGCTTCAGTAAATTATAGTATAATCTAAAACAGTGGTCAGCAACTTACTACTCGTAATTGTATTAACCATTACAGTGTTTTTAGTTACCTGCCAAGAAATTATGATAATAATTTTTTTATCAAATATTTATAGTTAATTCAATATTGTAATTCACACAACACCAATGAATCTCAATATATTTTTAATGGCATGGAATTTATTGTTTTTTTTATTACTTTGATATATAAAACACTAAATATATTTATGTATGTATATTACAATTACTTACTTACTTGATGTTTGATTATATTTGGTCATTGTGTTATTTTTCTCGAATCAAAGCTATGATTTTGAATTACGTTTATAAAATCACCGTTATTTTTCTTTCGCCAGTTTATTTTTATACATAATATAGGAATTTACTATATGGGAGTAGTAAATTCTATGTGAAGGCAAATTCAAGGGGGCGTCCCTGTTTAGAAGCCACGTTAAAATCAATAAAATCGCGCCGTCGCAGTGGAAACGTTCCGTTATCTAGCGTTTACATTAAGAGTTTTAAAAACATTATTACGACTTATAATAAGTAAAAATCGAATGAAGCACATCTAAACTAAATCTTGCTCAATAAGAGAACGCAAAAAACAATTATCCCTTCTCAGAAATAAAAAATCCACACCAAAAGCAATAAAATCGTAAAATATTATATTTATATAAGAAGCAATGTGTACTAGTTACACATCATAGATAAGGAAAGGTTTACCAGGAACAGGCAACCAAATGTATTAATAATCAAATTAATATCTCCCATAAAAGTCATAACATATTTTTATGAGATAATATAATAGACATAGATAAGAGTAAATTTTCAATTTATAATTTTTACAGAAACACTTTTTGTATTAACACAAGTGACATCCATTATACATTAATATGAGTGTGTGTGATGCATTTTTTGATTCATGCTTTATGTATATTCTTACATCAAGGAGTAGCAGGGTGAAAAATATGACATGTGTGAGCTAGAGGAATGGCTTAGGAGGGGGGCAAATGTCATGGTCGGAAGGTGGAATAGACTGGCATTCGCCATAGAAGACTGACACCATTTCGGCACTGCAGTTTGAGCGATCTAAGACGAAGAAAATTGATTTAATTTATCAACATTATAAATTCAGTACTCAATTGTTTGCCTTGTTCATTTTACGATATTATTGAATTATTGAAAAAAATGGCTGAATATATATAAAAAAAAACTGGGTTGTGCTTGTTTTTCTAAAAATAAATAAATTTGTATTTTTTAAATATTATATAATCACTATTTGAGGATAATAAAATCCCATTATTATTTTCGAGCATTGTAATATGTACATAAATATAAAAAATAAACATTAGACATTTTATACATATCAGGGGAAACTAAAAATAACGAGAATTTCTACATAACTTTTTTATTTTTCAATATTTTTAAACCAAATTTTGAAAAAGAATTTATTCAGTTTACAGCTTAAAATATGATAATATTACTGTTTTGGTAAAATTAAAAGTTATCAAGGATTATCTTCGATATTGTTAGTGCTTGGTAATACTTAGCATGTTGAATTATGTATAAGCATAATTGGAGATTTCAAGTTGAAATTTTTATTTATATTGGGTTCTAGAGTTATGATTCAATCTGCCATTACAATTACGTTTGTAGAATTTGCGTAATAAGGACAGTTTAACAAGCAGCTTTCAGAGGCACAGAAAGGCAGATACCAAATGATGATTGCGCATCAAGTCTAATCTCTAATGATATATTTGTGAGCGAGCTAATTTCACCGTTGATTACTGTTGGGTTCCGGAAGAGAAAAATTCTAAAAATAACTCACGTTTCACCAGTGCCGTAGAAGAATATGCTATACTTCTTTCCGTTTAAGTCCGAGACCTGAAACAGCACAACATGATGTAAATGTATGATATTGCGCAAACATAACCTTCAAATATAAACTTGGTTTTAATCAAATCAACCATGTATACATTCAATATGAACGAATCGTTTGTACAATAGTATGGCTAGACATATAATAAACGAAAAAAAAACGAATGTTAAATTTCACGTCATAGATATGGAATGAATGATTATTATTATTATTACTCTTGTCACAAGATGGACGCCTGCATAGGATTTGCTGAAGAAACGCCACTATAAAATGCGCCTACAAATTGAGGTTTTATAATAGTTTTTATACCATTTTGAGAAGTGTTATAGCCTATGTATATCCATGTGAACGGTACAAGTCATGAATTTAGAGCGACGGGCGTTTTTCAAGCGGTATTTGGGGGTTCACGTTCGGACGAAATTTGTCTTAGTGAAAGTGTCTTTGAGAGTATACCTTGGCCGGCCACGCTGGATAGCCTTTGACCTTGGCGAAGACATAGTCTCCCGGTTTGAAAACCTTGATCTTCTTGCCCATTTTGAAACCGGACCAGGAGATATGACGCCAGACAAATACGAGCGCGGGACACTGACGACGCGGTCGTAACAGCGCAATTAGTGACCATGCTCGGTGGCCATAAAAAGTAATTTTAAAAAAGAGCACGTTTATAATTTAAATAAGTTCATTTTATAACATAAATATTATTTTTATATTACATTTTATTTAATTTCTGTAAAAAATAGTAATTAAACTATTTTCTTTTAAGTTTATCGCAAATTAATGGCTTTAGATTTTGTTGTCGAGTATTAAGAGAATATTTGATATACAAAAAATAATTATTTTATATTGTTTTAAGCAATTTGAGCTGGTTTAACCAAATTATCAAGGAGATAGATGTTATATTTTGGACAATGGTGAAAGAGGGGAACGGAGTAGAACAAAAAAAGATATGAACCGCTAGAATAGGGAGATGTTTGAGAAATTAATAACCAATAAGATTTAATTGATCTAAAAAGCTTTCTCCCTTTGACACTTTTCTTGATCTATCACGCCCTAAGGCTCCCATTTCCCTATGAAATTATATAACATATATTATTTAAAAAACAAAAAAATATATTTTACGTAATTTAACTTTATCATAACTTTTAGAAACATAATATATTCAATGTAGCTCACATGAATCTAGCAATACAGTGGTACTTCGACTATTATATATTGTTTACTTCATATATAAGATTTACATTTGCACATGATATGTAATGTAATACAAGATAGTGGTTCATAACAATTCTTGTTTACAAATGAGTAAAACACATTTTTTTTTATATAGTTGGAGTTTAAGGATAATATAAAAACTTTTGAAAATAAAGAAAGAAAAAATAATAATGAAAGATTTACAATGAAAAAAATAATTATTACAATTTTAAGTTGGTAAACTATACATAATTAAAAATACTAGAACAAATTATCCAGCGAACGAGGTTATTATTGGTTGAGTTTGAATCCCCTAAAGTAAGATGTGCTTTGGCATTTTGTATATAAATTTAAATTTAAATCCCTTTTTGTCGTAATTATCAATATTAGACATTAGTGGTTAGTTCCCAAAATGTTTTAATAATATTTATCCGTGAGATAATAATAATGTTCTTTTCTTGTTGGAATTTTGTATTTTTTTATAAAGATTTTTAAGTTTGTGTAAAATGGGGTGCTATATATTATTTTTTACGCTTTATTTTTAATTACTTGTAATTTACCAAAGTTAGTACCTATTACTCATATTAAAACCAGTATTTTTGGTTGGGAGCGCGCTTTTTTTTAATATTTGTTGAATAGCAGCGTATTTGCTAAAGCTTGGAGCTCAGGCGAATGCCCAAGTATTTAACGCCCTTTCTCCATACAATGGGAGTGCCTTCTTTATCCCCACTTTTGAAAAGTAGGGGGTAAATGTTATCGGCGGATTGTAAAAA
Organism: Plectrocnemia conspersa; assembly: GCF_051122295.1. Lineage (NCBI taxonomy): Eukaryota > Metazoa > Arthropoda > Insecta > Trichoptera > Polycentropodidae > Plectrocnemia > Plectrocnemia conspersa. Next base: position 15,568,636 of record NW_028277167.1, read on the forward strand.
TAATGGGTTTGGTTTTGTTTTCCTTGATTTTAATTTTCCATTTTTAAAGTAAGTAAGTAAGTTTTTCATGGATTTTTGTAGTCTAGTTTAAATTTGTTTAAGACCGTGGGAACTGATTAGTATGGCTGTATCGTCAGCATACATGGAGAGGTGGGTGTTTTTGAGGATGAGAATATAATTTATGAACAGTATGAGTAAATACTTTCCTGGGAGTACTTCATCTAGTATTTTACGCGGTGACAATATTTCATTAGTACTTCGACTTATGAACCGCTCTACATACGAACTTTTTTCATATATTATTTTGACCTTTACATGCGAACTTAGATTCGAGATACGAACTGCGATGCACAGTCCTGACGCGCGTGCCAATACTATTAGCAACAAATTAAATGGTCATAATTTAAATAAACTTTGGGTCAGAATAAAAATCTTATAAAAATCCTGGCCGTTATTATATTATTCAGGGTCAGAATAAATATCAAATGGTTCGAATAAAAATACAGGACGAGCATATGAATTTAAAAAAATATTATAAAATTTATGATTTTGGAAATAACTTATGAAATATTTTGCTCGCACTAAATCAGTTGGACAGGTTAGGTGCGAGCGAGCGGTAGCGATCAAGCATTGGTCAGAACATCGAAACGTTATTTAACTCTCAATGAATCTATTTAATTGTATGTAGAACGCGAAGGTATAGCGACGAAAGAAGCGGGAATAACAACAGAGCGGTGGCGGAGAGTACGCTTGGTTTGTTGTGTTGATATCTGACAATATTGCGAGCCCAACTGAAAAAGTTGGCCTTAAAAAACGTCGATGATGACCATGTATTATTATGCTGATGACCTGTCTACATAAAACTGAATTGAGGTTAAAATACAGAGCATATACTATAAATACTGGATATTATTTATAAATACTGACCGATAAAATGTGATAAATACTGACTGAAATAAATGATTCTAACCAATTGTCAAAATAATTCTTATCTTTTTTCTTTCTTATTTTTGCTGCTTCTTATGATTTTGAAAATATACTGACTTTACATATGTGTGTAGTAATGATCATATATAATAATATTAATAATAATTGAATAATATTTTTAAATTTAATAACATTAATATTAGATTGTATTTAACTTTAATAATTAATAACCAGTAAAATAGATTAGCAGTATATGGCTATGACTATTATCAGAAAGACCTTGGTTCGAATTCCATATGAATATCAGCGTTTTAAATTTTTATCGTACATGGGAGATCAAAATTTGTTTTCCTAGATTTTCCTAGTCTTGAGGATGAATATTGTGATTATTAATTAATAACGAGCTAGGTCGTGCATATTTAGTATAAAAATATCTAGTAATGAGCTGATTTAGCTCATAAAAAATATCACATGTATCAACAAAAATAATCATCTTTAGATTTTACACACTTTTACCATTTAATTACTAGTTTATTTCTGGAGTTTTAATACACTTTCTGCATCTAACCTTATAAAAAGTTGTCGAAATGCAAGTGATAGTATGTTGGGAAGATGTCGATTGAGTTTAACTTTTACTCGGTATAATATTTAACCATAATGTATAAACAATACATAGACAAGTAACAATGAGCTTATTAAAAATATATCTTCTTTTTACATAGGCACAAAGATATCATTAGACGCATCGGAGTAATTTAAGAAATTTTACGAACAAATAATTTCTATCCTATTGTCTTTTTTTCGTTACGCTATATTTAATTGATAACGGTTATTTTAGCACGTATGAATTGCGTGACGATTCTTCGTGTGTTTTTGATATAGAGCGTTTCTCTTCAAAACAGTCTCCATTACTTTTGCTACATGAGCAACCTCTATGACATTTTCGTGCTTGCGTCAGACGTTTGCAATTTTTTTTTAATTGTTAAGACGAGAGAAATTAAAAAATAAGTATAAAATAAATAACTTGATATATTGCACTGTAATTTATATATATTTAGTATCAGTCGATTAACTTATTATTTATTGAGAAATCAACAAAAAATAATAAATTAAATTGAGTAATGTAATTGGAAAAAATGCAATATACTTGCGTATGAAAAGTGAGATAGCGCTTAGCTAGTTTTTTCTTACCTTAGTATAAATATCTTGAGATTATCATTAAAATATATGAATAGAAGATTCATCAGGCCTGATGAAGGAGAGCACTCACCCGTCGTGTCACCAACAGACGTTATGCTTCACGAACCAGATCATCGAGTCTCCATCGTCAGTCATGTTCTTCAGCAATATTTATTTTTTGTAAATAAAATAAAACATATTTTTAGGACAAGCAACATAATTCATCAATAAATTATCTAAATGAAGACGTTTATACTTCACGATTAAAGTATAAAGGATACAATCAAAACTTCTCGCAAAAAATAGTACAATGCTAATGTACAACAATGATCTCATAACTAAAATACCTAGATTTTAGTATGAATGGATGTTTTCGCAAACATAATTATTAATAGCAATTTAATATGACCTCTAACTTTTTAAAAATAGGTCTCAAAATAATATGGTGATATACCATATACTTAAAACATTTATTTTATAAGGTTTATTAACGCAGAAGTTTTTTTATAAGACGGCTACAAATGTTATTATTATAATAACATTTAAAGCCGTAAGGTTTTTACGTTTACATAAAACCTTACGTTTTATCGTAAAATAATTTACGATAAATGTAAACGCAAAAACGCGAAAAGTCTATTAGGGAGAGTCTGACGAAGTTATCATTGGTTGCTCACGTTTCCGTATTTTAACTCTATAGGAGATTTTGTTTTCCACCTCTTTCGGTAAAATAAAAATATATGTAATTCCAAAAGGGTTGCCGTCGAATAGTTTTTTTGAAACAGATTGCCCTTGGCCATTTGGATGGCAAAACCGAATGCACGTGTTTATCATTTCTCAAGGCATTTGCGGCGGATACTTGACAGAATTTGTATAAATGATTTCTCACGGTGGTGTTCCATTTTATCAAAGAAGACAGTTTTTTTATGTTTTAATCTGTGTTTGTATCTCAATTGCCGAGACTGGCTTCGTTTCTGGTTTTTATGATTTCGTATACTATCTGGATTCCCAATCTTATAAATTTGGCTAAAAGCGACCGACTGTTTTAATCCCTCCATTGGTTAGTCCAATTGTTGAATGGAAGGGTGGTTCAATGGATGAACCTGGCAGGTCGATATTGATATTTTTTTAGGTTTTCTATGTAATAATTAAATTTAAAGTTGGGATCCATAATTGTCGCCACAATGAGTGAACCCTTTATCTTAATCTTCTATCCTCATTGGCAAACTGCAATCCGAGCACGTCATATTATCACGTTACGTTGCAATCCAAACTCGAACAGAAAGAAGCGCAAGTATTCTTCTCGCGCGTGTGCTGCTTGTTTTGTTTAATTTTCACGCTTCTTGGGCACAAGCTCCTTTATCAGTCCTCATATAACGTTTATGAGTACTGCTTCTTCACGCAACACTGAGGAACAACAGTCAGTCTTCAAGTCTCGCTCGCCTACTGCGCCGTGCTTTACTGTTACGCCGATCGAACACACCGAATATTATTTTATTACACATATTTCTAAAATAAATTACACTTTCTTAAAATGAAACATACAAAGTTATAGACGTTAATATTTTTCTTTATATTTTTTCTTAATTTTCCAAAATTAAAAAAATGGCGTTTTACAAGTACGCTTGTGTGTTTTTGTGCATCGTGTTTGTCGTTTTTGACCATCCGGTCAAATGTCAGGAGTATTTTCAACAAGTGAGTACAAAGAACTGTCTCAAATAGTATTCTATATATGATAATAAAAAAATGTATGCAACGAATATTTATATTACTTCTTATACATCATTAATTTAACAGTATAAATACAGCATTAGATTAAACTTTTTTACAAAAAATATTAAGTATAAGACAATAAAGTATAAATTTCCGTAAAGTAATAAAATAAATTGTAGTAAATCATATTGATGTTTAATTAAATTAAAATGTTATGCATTTAAAAAATATTAAAAGCTATAAAATAAATTATAAATTTTAAAGCATTCTTTTAGATAAAAATAACTTTATTAATGTCTAAAAATAACTACATAATTTTGTTCACGAATCTGCCAGAAAAGTGTATGAAAGTGGCAGAAAATTATTATCTTACTATTACTGTAGTAAATTACTTTAATTTAAAGAATTAATATGTAACATACAGTTTTTTATTCTACCAGTATAGATGACAAATTTGGAATTAGCCAATTCACATTTAAGGCAATCGATCTACTTGTCAGTCGAGAGTTTATTTAAGCACCTCAATTATTAATTGAGCAAAATGCTTACAGTCAAATTTATTTATATTAACAATATATTAGATAATTTTTAAGGAAAACCTTTAAAAAATACTACGGGAAAATAGTTTTATTAGGAACTAATGTTTTCGATGATTTCGATGTATAAAACACACAATTTAGTGATGTCTAACTAAGGTTTCAAGAAAATTCACTACAGCATGAGTAAAGCGATTTATTTAAAATAATGATTTAACTAATCATGCAATTATGTTATGTTATTATTTGGATTGAATTGAATTATTTAGGGATTAAATTTCTTAATAAATATATAAATTATATTTACAAGATATCTTCAAAGAGAAATTCATAGCTTTTAGGGGCACTTTACTATTGATTATACAGATACTATAAACTGTATAAAAAATAATAGAATTCATTTAAAAATAAAGAATTAAAATATTATATATACATGAGATAAAAAACTGTAAAAATACTTATAACAATATTTATTTATTTATTGTTAGTCTTTCTTTGCAGCGTGACAGGCGTTAACCCAATGCGTTACAATGGGTAAACAAGTAGTGAAACACCAGATTAAAATCAAAGTCTGTAAATCAGTAACGTATATTTTATTAATTATAAACTATTATTACAGCTTACAGATAATATACGTCACTATACATGACTTAATTCAATTTAAGTTATTCATCCGTGAGATTAGGAATATCTAGAAAAACCTAATTTATAATGACCGATCGGAATAATAGTCATATAGTAATCATTAATTCAGATCTTCTAGACACGATATAAATTTAAAAAATACTATGGCTAATATGTGATTAGAACAAAGGTCTTTCAAATATTAAATACATGCTAATACCACTGGTCTAATATGTACTCATACTGTTTTATTTTAATTAAATTTAATTTAATTATTAAAACAAAATTTCTAACTTAGGATCATTTATTAGTTTATAAATACTCTTGATATGAGAGGTTATGAACAAGATTTTACCCGTATGTTGATAATTAAGCTTGTTATTATTTTTCTACGAATAATTTGTAATTATTATACAAATATTCCCTCGTTAGATTAAATTTATATATAATTATTTTTTAAGTAAAATCGAATTCAGTTAAAAGTAACTATGAATTTGTATATTTTTTTTCTGTGGCTATTTACAATGATTAATCTTCCATGTTGGTGCGTGTGTAGTGCACACGCATTTGCGTACATGAAAGATATTATAGAAGAATAAGAATTCTCAGGCGAACCAATCCTTTTTCCGGTTTGCCGCCTGTTAACGCGCTCATTGAAGCATTGAAGTATCCGCACGGTCCTTACACAATTTAAGCCTAATGCAACAATAAAACTAATCAATGCAGTTTTTTCTGCTTATTTTCATTTCAACTATTACTGTAACCGTACTTCCACATTTTCTTTACGGTACATCCGCTGAGAAATTTCCCCTGCAATTTCACCAATGCACCGATCTCTTTACGCAATATTCCGTGAACGTTCGTTTCCTTTTATTTCTAAAACTTTTGAACCGTAGCGAACACAATGGCGTCGTTTGTCGAGTGCGATCGAAAGATGACACTTGTGACAATTAAAAGTTAAACTGACTATTAGCGATACGTGTATATCATGCGTCACGAAAATGGCCTGTATTGAACTATAATTACTGAAGATTTGTTTCTGATTGATGATTGTCACATTGGCCTTGTCGAACAGAAGCGAAGGCGTGGCGAAAGCGAGCCGAGGCGAAAGTGAACCGAGGCAAAAGCGAACTGCAGGACGATGGATACGGAGACGCCACATAGCTAGTCGTGTGGAGAAAGAATTGACGCCTAAGTATTCGCTAAATTAATTTTGAAAATGTTATAAAGTGAAACAGATTCAGACGACGATATTTGACTGTTTTATTATTAAAAAATAAGAAAAATGCCATAGAACTTGGGTACACGACATAAATAAAACCCGGAAAGACTATGGAGAGTATCATAGGGTCTGTAATTTAATCTCATAAAGCCAGATTTTACACTTACTTTCGTATGACGTAGGTTACACGTTCAGTCTGCCAGCAGTTCAGTCTATGATCTTGATCGTAAAAATACTGATAGTGGACTGATAGACTGACGGATGATATTACACGACCAGTCGAGACTGACATCAGTCTTCTTGAGAACGCTTTCGGGTGATACGTTTTCTGCGGAAAATATAAAGCGACGTGCTGTTATTTACATAATTATTTGGTTAAAACCCAACCACGGCTTTATTTGGCATCGAATTGGAAAATCACAAAACAAGATGGAAATGAATTACTTGATTTGGAGCCCATTAGCACTCGAAATTCACCAAACGATGTAAAAAGGATAAAAAAAAAATTTTATTCACTATTTCTAAATATTTGACTGTATTCATTTATTAGGTTATGTTGTATTCGTTTTAGTAAATGCATTAAATATTTTAAGCGTTTTTATTTGAAAATAATATACTCGATTTTGTCCAAAAAACGAAGATATTGAAAGTTCCAACCCTTCGGAGTATAAACATCATCTGCCCCGGCCCCTGATCTTAGAGACGTTATTATTTTTTTTAATTCTCAGCGGTAATTTGATCTTAATGTTTTTTTTTTTAATATCGTTGATGGTGGCCAGAGGTTTAAATTTTTTATAAATTATCAACAACCTTTCCAAAGCTTCATTTCTTTTATACTTATTTACATAATTCTTATGGGTTTTATCCTAGAAAATAGGCAATGATTCTTATTAAAACTGGCAAATAATAAATTGCCAGTATTTCTTCAATTGTCAATCAGTATATTAAATAAAAAAACTTTAAAATAAATAAGGCTACCTCCAAATCACCGAACAATGGTTCGTCCATTTCGCAATCGACGTGTAAAAAAGTGGACGATTTAGTGGCAGAAGTAAGTCACAGGTGTCGAGGTCGCAGTAAATTGTCTCAATTAGGCACATCTCGGGGAGGAAGTCGGCAAGGACTGATCATGTCATGGTTGGCTTCGCTGGAGGACGTCCTCTACGACATTAGTGTTAAAAGAACGAGATCTACTCTTCGCAAATGTTTTAGCAATTTTCAGCATGCACGTTCACGGTGACATTGATAGACATTTATAAGCATTTAGGTCACAGGAAATGACATATTTATGTTTATATTGTGCCTTTTTATCATGAGCAGATGATCTTGAGTAAATGGCGAATAATTATATTTTGATTGTGAATCTAAGTGGCCTATTTATTAAATTACACTTAATATATAATCATATTCATCTTTATTACGTCTACATATAACTTTCTGAGATTAAGATTGGTTATTAAAAGCCGGTTCATCAGAAAAGTACTAAAATATGAGATTCGAGCCCAGAACTTTCAGGCATTAGTCACCAACCAAGTCACCATTTCAAAGTTCCCACTAGATTGTGACTATAATACTAATATATTGTATGATTTTTAATGTTACTGTAACGAGTAACATTATCACGTTGTACGCACGCTGATGATTTGATATAAAAATAATTGATATATAAACAATGGTGTGGTTACATTGATTTTTTATGCAAGCTCATTTAGCAGCATTTATAATACAAATTTCGTACCTGTATAGGACCACCCTTGAAGCATAAGATGAAATTAGTCTTGCTAAAGATTGCATAAAGGACAAAAAAACTATTTGCTTTAGCCTTTAATTATTGGCGACTTTCGAGGAACAATTTTTTCTGCGATAGCATGATACATACATAGGAAGCACTTAGCAAATGTATCTGAACAATGGATACAGTCGGTGCCAATACAAAGGAATTCGGTATCCTAATGTATTGTGTAAGCGTTTTTTTTTTTATAAAACTGGTTTTAGTTGTTGGCAGCATTGTTATTACATACACTAAAATATTCTAAACGTTTCTAGAATTATGCACAATGTTCTAAAAATAATTTAAAATGCTGTGAAGTCATCTAAAGATGTTTTATAACTGGGAAGTAATTTCAACTTTGTTAGAAATCTTGCTATAATTATTTAAAAAGGTGTCAGTATATACTGGGACCATATTGTCTTGGGAAATATAAAAGTAAAATCTTAATTTGTTTTATAATTAGTGATAGGACGGGTTTGCGTTTATTATGACACTATTTTTAGTTAAACTATATTATTAAGAGTAATGTATTATTTACGTATGGTTTGAGAAACTGGCAAATGGTTTGCTCCAACACATTTTGTTTTATAATCATACATACATAACATAACCATCTAAGCAAATATAAATATAATATATACTACATATTAAATTTTTTTGTAAGGGAACAATATCAAACTTGGGTGAAGCGATGCAGTTTCTTCGTGATTATGATCGAGAAGCTGCTGGTATGTGTTACAGGTAAAATGTTAAATTAACATATAATATATTTATCAACTTATCAACAATGAATCAATATTCATACAAAATTGTCATTCTTTTACAGAGTAACCATGGCTCAGTGGCGATTTGTTACGAACATAACCGACACAAATAGGCGTCGGATGCTGGAAGAGCTGACTTTGGGTAACAAACTTGAACGGCTATCATGGAGGAAAGCCGCTTCTTACAGTTGGAGACAGTTACCAGATCCTATGGCTCGCCGTCAATTATCAAAAATAATTTTACCTTCAAGAGCTGCCTTACCGGACGATAAATATGCAGAGGTACATTCAATCTACATTCAATGTTAATTGAATTTATTTATTAACGATGATACAATGAAATGTTTTAGATTCATCAGTTGATATCGGAGATGAAAGAGACATATAATTCAGCCAAGATATGTCCTTATAGTCACAGTATGTTATCGCCCGGATCAAAAGTCATTCCAAATTCTGGTTTTTATCAAACATATTCAGATCATTCAACGCAAAGGGGGCAAACAATGTACGGATCGTTAAGTCCGGTGTCTTCGTTTCAAGTTCAAGACTCAAATAGTTATAATAAATATAATATACCAAATCAATACGGCACGCAAAAACCAGAAGAAGGTGAAAGTTATTGTGATATGCAACTAGATCCGGAAATTTCGAGAATTTTGGCACATTCGAGAATAGAAAGGGAATTGATCTACGTTTGGAAGAGTTTCAGAGAGAAGACTGGTCCAAAGTTGAAGAACAGATTTATGAGATACGTTCAATTGGCAAATCAAGCTGCTAGATTAAATGGTAAAAAAAACAAATATCAATTTAATTAAATATATTATAGAATTATATTAAACTTTTTAAAACTGATATTGTAAGCATTAATACTTTATAATTTCATAATCATGCTATCGTATACAAAAAGATCTTAAATATAGACACATATGATATTGATCACGATTACGAACTTAATTATTGTCAGCAAAATTGTTTTATCAGCCAATAAACCAGTCATCCAAACATCTTTTTCCATTGTTGAATAAACAGACATATCAGTACAATCTTCAAATGTTTAATATTTAAGTACTAAAATTGTATCGCTTCTAAAAGTAATATAATTTTATATATTTATTACTAATGAATATTTATATAAAGTATTTATATTCAATTTAATGAATAATCTCTGTATATATCTCTGGTAAAGAGACTAACCTTACTGACCTTTTTAATAAAACCAAAAGATAAAGCAATCGGGATAACAACCAATGGTGTCATTTTTAAACAACCGTACCCCATAAAGTAATGGCTGATCATCTGAACTAATTCTGGCATCTGATTGCTTTATTTGTCTGGTTTTAATTAAATCTTTCGAGTTACATGATTTGCTTTAAATATACACTAATAAACATGTATGTCTGATATAGATTCTGGTGTTATATGAATATTATTTTAATAGGATTTAACGATGCTGGTGAACAAGTCAGATCACAGTATGAAGATCCATCTTTTGAGGATAATTTACAAGAAGTCTATAATCAATTGCAGCCTTTATATAAACAACTGTTTACGTATGTAAGAAGAAAGTTAATTCAAAAATACGGTGAATCGAGCATTCGACCGGATGGACCTATTCCTGCACATCTACTAGGCAATATGTGGGCTCAGAATTGGAAGTCGATTACTGATATTGTGATGCCATTTCCTCAAACACCTAATTTAGACGCAAGCTCAGAACTTTTAAGACAGGGTTTTACACCACTCAGGTATGTATCATAAAATAATTAACATATGAATAGGTAATATATTGCAATATCAAATTGTTATAGAATGTTTCAATTGGCTGAAGAATATTACACATCAATGGGATTGAAATCAATGCCACCAGAATTTTGGAGAGGATCAATGATTTCAAGGCCCACAGACAGAAATGTGCAGTGTACGGCTAGTGCATGGGATTTCTGCAATAGAATGGATTATAGGTTTATATAATAACTACTAATATATTGATGTATTATCATTTTATTACAATTGCTTATAATCTAGGATTAAGCAATGTACGGAAATTACAATGCAAGATTTGATATCTACTCATCATGAGATGGCACATATACAATACTACCTTCAATATTCAGAACAGATTCATCTTTTCAGAGACGGAGCCAATCCAGGTATTCCTAAACATCAATATTTGAGTATTAATTATTTCCATCATTCATGAAAGTTGCTTTTATATTGACTCTGAGACAATCTAATGAGTGCAGTACTCATACTTAACTCAAACTTGAAAAAGTATTTTGCTTAGCCTTTACGCATGTAGAAAACTGATAAAAAAAACACCTTATTTCGCAAGGTTTCTTCATACACTAAAAAAATATAAGTAGCTACACATCTGTTACAACACTTATTATATCCAATACTGTCAGCTAAACTTAATCATGTCATGTCCAGTTTGTAAATGCAAGTTAAGATGAAAAGATTCACCTGCAGAAAAAATATGACACTTTCACTGTGGCTGGTATTTTTGCATGCCGTTTTGCACTTTGTTAATATGTGGTGGGCACCTAATCTTAATATGAACACTTAATATGAAGTTCTAATATTCCACTGCTGATTTTATTGCTTTTGACGTGAATTATAAACAGCGACCTCCTTAAATGTGTTCATAAAAATACATGTCATTTATTGAAATACTGTGAATCTTAATGAAATGGAAATATTAAAAAAATGACCACTGATTAGCCAACTTTTGCTCTTATTGGAAAAAGCTAAAATGCCGACCCTACAAAATTTCATTTAAGAAAGGCGAATATCTTACTGCTTTCTATTGACCTCACAACTATGCTCAAATGACTAAAGGTTCCCAAGAGCACTGGTTTATCCAGAAGAACTAAAGAGCAGGCCTGGTATACGGGTGTAAGATGTGGACATTATAGCATCGCCGGTATAACAATAAACTGTACGAGTTGTATCGGGAACCTGATATTGTCAAGCATATATTAATAAAATATAACATATCCGATCAGTCCTGCATGGACAACTTGTAAACTGCGAAGAGGTTAACATTTTATGAAACTGAGAGTATTAGGAACGTAGGTAAATCGCGACTGCATTGGCTAGATGGAATTTAAAAAGATCTCAGAAGACTCGTCATCAGCAATAGATGCTAAAAAATAACACTGAATAAGTCAAGGATCACTCAAGGCTGTAACTCTATGATATTTTGGGAGCCTATTTATATATTTATTTATTCATTCTTTATGGCCAAAACTTGATTGAACTTTTGTAACACTGACGTGACGGTGGCAGAGGGCAGTATATTCTTCTAGTGAACCTCGACGGAAAGACAATGGCCGGTGGTGCCTCGTTTACCGTTCACTCGCATATATTTTGATAACAAACATATAAACTCTATTATCAACTTTTAATAAAATATTACTATAGCAGTCAAATCTGTGTGTAATTGCCACCCATCAGCATCAAAATATATTTTAAACCATTAAAAAGTATGCTACAATTACTACGCAAGCAAAAAGATACTGAATTCTGTGGATATATATTAGTTAAATATATCTAACAATATACTTTGATAGAATTGCTTCTTAGTATCATTTATCCAAGAAATGGACGTTTTATTATAATAAAACTTCCCTTGAAAATCTATTCCTTTTAGGAATTGATATTTTTAAAAGTTGAGTTTCAAAAGAAATTCAAAACAAATACTATGATTGAATTGAAAGCTTGTTACTCATAGACGTATCTTTGAAAGTATTATACTTTTGCCATTTTATCCTTTTACATAAAAAAATTACTTACCGGTTCTCTTAACACAATATATTTCGCCTACATAATCAAGTAAATGTTAACACCCATGCTTTAATATAAATGCATGGGTGTTATCATAACATGTATGACTAACTTTTGGCATTTACTTATATAATATAATGAGTTCTAAATTTAGTAAGAGTATTTCCTAAAAATGAGCCGGAATTATTGAATATTCGATCAAATTTTGTATGAATATTTAATGAGCAATAATGTACAATATTTTTTTGCATTTCACTCAAAAGTAAGTGTTTAATGTCGGGGACAATTTAAATGAGCAATATATAAAATAATCGTTGTATAAAATGAATGCCATTAGTTTGTGCATTAGTGATGGATAGATTAGATGCGATCCAGTGAGTATTGGTCAGAACAGTGAACACATTATGAATATCTCTTTGCAACGAATCCTTTTCCAAAGAAAAAATCCGAAGATTTACCTTACATAAATGCACAAACAATTCGTTTTATGGGACAAACTATTTATTTATATGCACATATCTCTTAAAATAATTCCCGGTTAAATCACACCCTTTTATGTCTGATATTACGTCTAGAAGTCACATTTAAATACATTTTTCAATATGGTTGTAAAATGAGGTTGGGTATTGAATGGTTTTATAACATAAAATAACTAAAAATAACAAAAATTGAATATTTACTCCTAGCATGATACAATCAGTCAATTTATTTAAACTATTTTTAGCTTTTCACGAAGCTGTTGCAAATGCTATGACGCTTTCAGTATATAATATACCTCATTTGCATCGCGTTGGACTCTATAACAATAGGTAATTAAAGTTTTTAAACCATACATTATTGTTAATTTTTCATTAATATTTATGTTATGATTTTAGAACACATGATAATTACGAAGTAACGATGAACTTTTTGCTAACTATGGCTTTAGAAAAAGTAGCATACTTACCATTTGCATATTTAGTCGACCAGGTTTTTTCGCTTACATCTATTTCAACGAATATGTATTTCATCTTTCTTAATATTTTTATATTTTGTAGTGGCGTTGGCAAATTTACAAAGACGGTGTCACAAATATGAATTCTAAATGGTGGGAATTAAAATTGAGATATCAGGTACTATATTATATTAATGTCAAATAGTGATTATAAAAAAAAACATAGCTAAATACTATGAATTATTTCAAGGGAGTTGTTCCACCTATATCGAGATCGGAAGCTGACTTCGACCCCGGCTCAAAGTATCACATTATATCGGATCAGGTATTTATATTTTTATAAAAATATTATTATAGTATTGAATTTATATAATCGTATTTGTTTTGTGTATAGGAATATGTAAAATACTTCTTGGCGACTATCTTAGAGTTCCAAATTTATGATAATCTGTGTATGGCTGCTAATCACAATGGTCCGTTGCACGAATGCGATCTTTATAGAAGTAGAGAAGCCGGACGACTCTTGAGGTATAATCATTCTTAATAACTTGTAATTGATTGTATAATAATGTTTATTTTTTTAGTGATGTGCTACAAATGGGCTCGTCGTATCCGGCGTCAGAAGTGATTAGAAAATTGACGAGGGGGAAGTCGACGAGGATATCGCCAGAGTCGCTCGTCAAATATTTCAAACCGTTAGAGTTGTGGTTGAGAGTACAAAATAGAGACGAACCTGTGATCGGTTGGATTAGTAATTATGAAGATATGGGTTTATTTTCACCGTACGGTAGTGAAGCAAGTAGATGTAATGTTCTTAATAAGTTTATTTTAGTCGTTACAGTGATTGTTTATTATGTATTTATGAAATAAAAATTGTTTTAGTTGATTGGTTTTGTGTTTATTTTGATATTAAATAAGAATAACTATATTTTAATTTTTAAACAATTTAATTTATTGACTATCAGTTCTCAGCACACATATACACAAAGGTAAAATTGTTAAAAATACTTAATAATAAATGCATTGTTTTTATAATTTTTGTACATATTTTTTGAGAGGTATTTATTCTTGATATATTTTTATGTTAAGCACATTTTTTTAATGTAACGATAAAAAAATATGGTTTGACTAAGAATATAATATTTACTACCTCCCTAAAATTTTATAATATATTTCTTAAAATTAAAAAAAATTATGACAAAGACTTTGATAAAAAAATATAAAATTCTTGATCTTTTAAAAGTAAAAAATATATTTATTGAACCTACAATGTGAAAATAGAAGCGTAAGTTTAGTAATATTGTAAAAAGAAAACTTATAATTAAAATATACAATAAAACATATAACACAATTATCTTGATAAATAAATTGATAGCACAACTCAAATAAATGTCATACTTGTAAAAATGTTTTTAAAACACTTGATACTTGCCGTTTTATCAACAGCAAGTTACATCAGTTTTATGTAAATATAAAAGGAGATAACTCCATTCCAGCCTGCGGGTTACTAAAATCATTCGATACATTATTTTCTTAAAATCGTTAACATAAGGGTTCATGTGTTACATTGATGGCTTAGTTATTTTTTTATTACAGATTATATTATTGCTCGTGAGATTGAAACTAAGCTGATAAATTAGTTATAATGAAATTAAATATAGAATGATGATAACAAATTAAAAAAGTAATTCACAGTTATTACAACACAAATGTTAATAAATTTATGTACAGATAAAACAATTAATTTACTATCACAATTATTGCTTAGATTATATTTACAATCATTCGTTTTTTTCTGCCAAATTTTGAACTTCGTCATCATTAACATTATTACTAACACTTTGTTCTAATTCGTTGTCATTACTTTCAGTCTTTTTAATGTCAATCGATGGTATTCTTAAAACAATCTTATCCAAATCTAACGTGTTTTGATCGTATATCTTATGATCGTGACTGTCTCCCCAGCTGATATTTGACAATCTGTTCGGATTGTTAGCGACATCGGTATCTTTATTCAATCTTATATTCACACTTTTCTGATCTTCTTGATTAACGACGGGCGTGTGAGAAACTTCTGAAGCACACAGACTTCCCGGATCGAATCCTATATAAGAATCCGGAGAATCTATCCTTCCACTTTCTGCACACCTGTTGAGGAAATTGAGCATTCTTTCTTTATACTCTGAGCTGCTTTCGCGTCTTGGAAAATCAGACGATTTATCATTCACACTGCTGTACATCAGCAATCCATTTTCGTTTGGGTTTGTGTTGAGAAAATATCCTCCATTTTCTTGTTGACTTTGGAAGAACTTCTTTATTTTATTATCTTTTGGGTAATGTTCTATTAAATCGGGCTGCGGTGGTAAAATTTTTGTGTTCTTTGGTAAATGTTTTGTGTTGTTGCCTTTGATTTCAGAAACGACTTGCATCGTTGTATTATTTCCTCTATTGTTAAAAGCGTCGTCATCTGGATAATCGGCTCTCATTCCATCCCAAGCAATTTTCAAACCGAGTAATGACCAAATGATCTCGACTATTGTAGCAATCAGTATATTGATTGACAGTACTTTTCTAGTTTGATCTTGCCTTTTTTCTTCGCCTATTAATGGTATATTACGATTCCTCAATTCTTCCAAAGGCACTGCTACTACGTAATATATCGTTTTATTATTATCTTCATATTCAGGGTTCAATTTACTGACTTCAAAATGAGTATTTGTGAATATATTTTCGCTTGTAAAATAATCCATAAAACGCAATCCATTCTCATTGATGGTTGTAATCCACGTTGTTATCAAACAGAGCGCAACTATAGACATAAGAGTTGAAAATACAGATGAAAGGAAGAACCACGTTATACTGTGATCGAGATACCATTTTCTCCAAGCTACAATAGCAGCAAATCCAGCAATAAAAGCACCTAATGCAAGTAAACAGGGACTCAATACTAACAAAGCTATTGATTCTTCGCCTTTGTTTACTTTTAAGATAATTGGCATTTTTTCATATTGATCAGGTGATACAGTACTATTTACATCAATTTCTAAGGAAATGTCTTCAT
This sequence comes from Plectrocnemia conspersa, assembly GCF_051122295.1. Taxonomy (NCBI): domain Eukaryota; kingdom Metazoa; phylum Arthropoda; class Insecta; order Trichoptera; family Polycentropodidae; genus Plectrocnemia; species Plectrocnemia conspersa. Next base: position 15,585,150 of record NW_028277167.1, read on the forward strand.
TGAAAATAGATTCTGATGGGTTATCAAATATTTCGTCTTTGTTAAATGAAATCACTTTATCGGTAGCCGTATTTGGATTGTACAATGCTAAACAGGCTAGAAGAAAACATGTAACACCCAACGCTAAATGAACCCACGCAAATCCAAAAACAGTAGAAGCCGAATATCTTCTTTCAGATGGATACTGACCACGTGGGTCAAACTGTCTTTTAACCTTTATTGTATAAATGTGTTCCATTTTCTACTTCAAATACTTGCTTTCACAGAAGAATAGTTTCTAAACACATTTTTTTAACTTTCTCTCAATGTGCATTGTCTTTGAGATGCATTGCTTGTATATGCATAGCTGGTCTCTGTAGTTTCCTTTAGATCTGAAAATAAAAATAATAAAATTGAAATAAAAATATTGTAAAAGACATTCATCAGTATTAAAATTTACAGCAGTGACCGTTAAAACCGCTTGTTTAATTTAAATAATTGACACATGACTCCCTGTTCATTTAATCAATTTCAATTCGCCCTACCTTAGTTCTAAGTAATTGACTCAATTTCTAACGGTCAAGGCGCAATATTTTTATAACCGACTATTTAATATCTAAATAAAGTTTAATAATGTTAATTGTAGCTAAAAGTACGAAGCGTATATTATGCAATTAATGCATAAAATATATTTTTATTATCATTTAATATACAATAAAATTATAATATCTAATTTATTTATCATATATGTCAAGTAAACAAATATTAACACTAGCTAAAAAATACAAGCAATTAATTTACAATATAATACACTATGTACAAGTTTGACAGTTAAAATTTTTGACAACTATGGCTATAACCTTCAAAAAACCGACCATTGTTTATTTACTCCCATATCGCGTAAATATTTTATTTAAAACTCATGGAGGCATTATAAAACTATGATTACATGACAGTTGAACACAAAGACAAATGCACACAATGACAATTGAACACACCGATAATTAAACACAAACCGCAAAAAAGTTTGAAACGGTACGAATAAAATAAATTATAAGGATTTAGATCATTTAACCATCATGAGGTACTTTAACTTGTCATAACTTCCTATAATTTGGTCATAACAAATTATTGGTAAAACGATAATTTATTTAAGTATTAAGAACAATCTAAACAGAAAAATAATTTGAAAAATAAAATAATATATACAGATTTTAAGTAGTGTCTGCGATAATTAAAAATAAATATATATCATCAAAATTTTCGCAGTGCGGTCAAATAAATTTTGATAATTTAAAAAATGTTATTTGATAAGATATCGCCAAAAAAATATATTTTATCTTTAGAATTATTCATTTATACATATAGCAGAGTCAATGAAAACAAAAATCGGGCAAAATTTTATATTGTAACAACACTATAAAGTTCTACCCGATTTGTGTCTTTAAAAAATCTCATCCTTTATGTACCAATAACGAGCGATTACCCTGCATCAACATCAACTGCCGAATTACATATATAATATTTTGTATTGGTAATAAATGTAAGTTAGTAATAAATTATCAATCTTGTGGGAAAGCGATATGATAATAAAATTGTGTTTTTTAAATTATAAGCATTAAATAAATCCCACCATGCGTTGATTACATTTATTAATAATTATCTATTGACAGTTAACAAAAAGAAAAATAATAATGTCCCATAATGATCCGATTCCCACGCATTTCAGTAATGCTAATATGTAAAAATCAAAAGTGACGCGCGTGTGAGAAAATAAACGCGCGATGATGAAAATAAAAACAAAACTCGTTTTTATTTTCATCATTGATTATCATGCAAATGTTTTTTTAGAAAATCACGCTGAACATCCAACTGTCGCTTTCATGCGCCGTCGACCTCTTTTGGCGCAAGATTTTTAAAACGTAGTGTTGCCAGTGTAGATTTTTTAAATTATATTTATGTAACGGACAAATGGCATAACTGCCAAGATAATAATTTTATCGTAATTATTATTAATTAACCTTTGGGTTCAAAATGTAATGGTTCACTATCAAAAACAAATAATGGCTAGCCTAAAAACAGAGTAGCGTTATCAACAATAAAGCAAATATACGTTAATAAGTATATTTTTATCAATAAACTTCTTCACGATTGTATGATAAAATGATTTTTTCCTTTTTCATATTTATGCCTATATTTTATTATATTGTAAATCGTGATGTTTCGCCGCAGTCGTGAACTATCTAACATTTTCTAAATGTTAAAGTAATGTCAACACACACCTCGAGTATCAATGTGTTCCACTTTTTACGATGCCCTTATTAACTTTATAAAGATATTTTTTATAACATGGGCGTAAAACTATTGTTGTATTCTATTAGGAATTAATGATTAGCTTGACTTCAAAAATGTTTGTGTTGAATATTAAAAAAAAACATGTTTAGAGAAGACCCTGAGAAAAACCGGTTAGGGCGGTCCTGAAATTATGAGCAACTGCTCAGGGATCCTTCGTATGCTTATAGTTATTGTTTTGAGATGGAAGGAGATTATCTTTTTAATGGGTTAAATATTATTAATATGCCTACTGATATATAAAACTTATAAGTAGATTGAAAAGCAATTAAAAAATACCAGTAACAGCTATAAACTATACTATATTAAATTTATATATAAAACTTTTGCGATGGTTATTTCATTTTAAAATTCAATCACCCCGGGCAAAGAACAACTCACATATAAAACCGGATTTATTTGAATCATTAAGTTCAGAAAGGTTCCATGTTCAATTTTTTTTAAAGAAAATTACTTAATTATAAGGCTTGATAAAGAAATTGTGAATGTGAAATTTTGTTCAGATATTTATATAAAAAATCATGAGAATTAATTTTGCGATATATTATTAAATATTATTGAAATCCTCTATTCATAATCAATATTTAAATGCGTGGATACTATTAATGATTTATTATTACATATACAAATTTTATCAACTAAATAAATAAATAAAAAAAATATTTATAATGTTGAGTAAACTAAATAGGAAAATTCAGTTTTACATCGCAATAAAATATTTATTTATGTAAATCTTCCGTTACCCAATTCCCAATGCGTAACAAAGCGCTATGGGCAAGCTGCACAGGCGTTCGCCTGGGGTGCTAGCTCTAAAGGGGCGCAAAAAATCAAAATAAAAGTGTAAAATTTCTTTCAAAACTGGTCATGATGCACGTACACGCGATAGACCTCTAAGAAGTAGAGAACAGTTATAACTATTTCGTAGAGATAGTAGACGATATTTAAAAATAACCTTAATTTATTTAAGCTTATAAATGCTACAATACACCTAATTAATTGTTAAACTAATTTATAAATAATTTTTGACATGTTAATTGCACCGAGTTTCTAAAAACGCAATTTTTATTAATGCTTAAAACTGCAAAATATATTGTAATAACTTTTTAAAATATATATAGATAATAAATTTACATTTATTAAAAAGGGATTGCACTGAAATTTAATGTTATATTTTCAATGTATGGATTTTTAACTCTTCTTATAGTAGAGCGACCCAATGATAGTCTCATGGTAACCATATATTATACTCTCTGCACATCTTCGATCATTAATGAATACTTTGGCTAGCTACTATTATATTCTTTGTTCTGTGGTTACCATACAGTTGTTTATAAAGCTCAGCGTTGATCTAATATTTTTAGGTCTTGAGTTTTAAATTTTAAATTGCTTATCGTTAATTTGAATTACTATAAATATCAAAATTATTTGCGAAAGATGGTAAAAGATTGGTGTATGACATTTGAATGTATAATAGCTCGTGTTTTAAATTACTTTATTTTTTATTAAATCTTCCGTTGTAACCTGACAGGCGTATGCCCAACGCGTTACAACGGGGTAAATCTGTACCAACTGAGTAGGTCAATCAAATATAATGAATACCTACAAGTATTAACTACCAGACTGAAAGTCTGGGAATCGGTGACATATATATTATATTATTAATATGTGGGGGGAAGCAACTTAGTTTTTGTCTGGGGGGCTAAATTAGCTAGGGGTGGCCCTGGGAATATAAACACAATCAACAACCACTATGAATGTACATATATTTTATTAATTAAACACTATTGTCATTAAGCAGAACTTGATTTTTTTAATTCACCACAATATTCATCTGTGAGATTAGGAAAATCTAAAATACCCAATCTGAAGTGATCGATAATAATAATCACTAATTCTGATATCCTAGACACGGTAGAAATTGAAAAACTCTAAGGTCCCTATGGGATTCAAATCCAGGTCTTTCAGATATGACTGACTTTTACCACAGATCTATAGTGCCGGTAGAATATTCGTTATTTTTGTTTTTAGTAAAAAACATTCAACACTATGTCGTGAATTGCTTTATAGCAGATGACATTTGCTATCAGTTTTCACTGATGAACTGATGATCAAAAAATTGACGAAAATATCTTTACGATTGATTAACTTTCTATTTTAAAAATAAAATATTCCCCGATTGTTTAATAATCGCCAAAATAACTCCTTTATACAAAGCTGATGATAAGAGACTCACTAACAATTATCTCATTATATCTGTTTTACCAGTATTATCAAAAATGATTAAATCAATTCTAAACATAGTTTTTTTATCACAGTAACAATATGGATTTGGAAACAAATCCAATACAAAATACGCATCTTTTGATTTAATTATTGAAATACAAAGCTTAAACGATAAAAATAAAACAAGACTTAAAAAGAGCTTTTGACACAGTAAATCATAAAATATTATTAAAGAAAATAAAACGTATTGGAATAGTAAGGACCAACATAAAATTTATTAAGAAAAAAACTATTTAAATAAGACAACAAGTAGTTGTAATAAGTGGTACATAAAGGGTATGTGAGGTGGTGAAATGTGGAACTCCACAGGGTTCTATTTTGGGACCTTTATTATTTAATCTATACATAAATGATTCAACCCTATGTAAATTTGCAGATTGAATTCAACTGTAAGCTGATGATACAACTCCAAAACATGTAAAGAAACATGCAGAGTGATTTGATCCATATTAGTGATTGGATGAGATTAAACAGATTAACAACTAATGAAAAAAAAACAACCATGTGATATTTATTGATAATTTTAATATCACAATCACAGTAAATAATTTTCTAATCACAAAAACTGATAATATAAAATTATTATGTCTACCTTTAGATACAAATTAAAAATGTTATACCCATATTGAATATATAATAAAAAAAAATTTACCAACGTCAAAAATTTTATACAGGTTTCAAAATATATTATCGTATAAAACTAGATAAAATAATATAATGCACATATTCATAGTCATTTAATATATATTTATTGCGTTTGGGGATTTACAGGTAATTTAAATTAAAATCACATCAGGTTATTCAAAATAATCCTATGCAGATTTTGTTAAATTTGCCTTTCTATATTCACACGAAAGACATGCATAAAAATTAAAATTTTGCGTATAGCTATTCTACCAAATGAACTAATAATGGTAACTAAAAAATGCTAGAGGGAAAATTGATTATAAGTACTAAATTTAAATTCGGAAAACAGCTACATAATTATGAAATTAAATCTGCCAATGATTTACACATCCCTCAAGCATTTTCTGTGAAGTTCGGCACAAATTCTTTAAAATAAATTGCATTTAAAACCTTTTATAATTTACCAAAATCAACTGAGAATAATTGCAAAGAAATTAAAAAGTATTTTTTTATTGAATTCGTGCAACTTTAATCAAATAAAATTAAATGAAAAAAGAATACATATGTAATATTACTATATAATTGTTATTTTTATTTTTCTTAACCATGCTTCTTATATATCTTATTTGTTCCTTTAAAATTAAATAATAAATATTAAAAGTGTACGTATTATATTTATAAATTTAATGTATCAAATTGTAACCGCAGAATGAGTTATTTATTAATCATGCGAATTACGTAAATAAATTCTAAATGAAATACCAAAACGGCTAACAAAATATTTCGGTAAAGGTTAAAAATTTCTGCGCACGTTGGGTGCCAAAAGAGCCATGAGACTGAATTGAGAGAGGCAATAAAATCTTTACCAGGGTGCAAAAATGTTTAGTGAATATATTTTAAAGCATATATAAATGCTATTTAATTGTCTCACAATACATTGCTTTTGTTATATGTTCTAGAGTAGACTATAATATGTACATATATATGTATGTACCCTTCGAATACTTCCCATACATAACAGTTGTTATTATATAGTCTAATTCTTTTATAAAATGCATTCAAGGTTATTTTTTAATTTGCCATATAAGCTTCTTCTACCTTGTAGTTATTTATATTTTTAGATTAAAATACATATATCGTCATAAATTAATAGCAATAGCTTTCAGTGACTCATGATGTCATGGTTCTAAGAATCTATGATTACTCTTAAGTTGTCTTAAATATATCAATAATTAATGTTTATTAAATCAATTGTAGTCATAGTAACGGATCCCAATTTTCTTATTAAATATATAACATTAGATTATTATTAAATAAATATCAAAGTATTGTGCTCTTAAATACATATATTTTAACTGTATTTTCATATCTGTCTAAATATAAAGCAATACGAAACTGACGCAGAACAATAGGTGTGCTGATAAACTGGAGGTATGCTACTCACGAAGGATGTCAATTAGGAAGCGGTTATTCAGTCCGCGCTCAAGGTGTTCAAATGTTACTTGGTCGGTAACTCGTCACGTAGAACAATCAATAATTCACAAAGGAAAACAATCGGAAAGTTCAGCACCGTGGCACAGTTTATCAGTATGTTTAACCGAAAAAGTCGCTATTGTTACTGGTCGGTATATCGACCACCACTTCACCGCCGACGCACTACCACGCGGCACAACCGTCCGACACACACTGACTGTTTACAAATGGTAATTCGTTGTGCGGCGGGTTCTTTAGATTCTGTAGCACTGTGGCTCCAGCTTTTGGCGAGTCACGAAGTTATCGTAAAATAATATAATAATGTGGTGATATAGTGATAAAATATGAATTCTATAGAACAATCACGTAGTGTTTGAATTGTGAACGTTTGTCATCATTAAATTAACTTTTATGGCACATATTCTAGATATGTAAAAATATATTGTAAATTGTTCACCGATTTATTGAAGAGCATAGAAATAAAATAACTATTAAAATAGTCTTAAGAATAAACAATGGATAATTAAATACTTTTGTTGTAACAAATATAAAACTACTCGTCGTTTATAGAGTTAGTGTCAAATATATTAAAATCCAAGGCTTCCGAAAGATTTTAAACACATTTAAAAAACATTGTACTTCATTTACTTACTTATTAAGCTATTATAAAAAATAATGTAAAAACACAGTGGAAAAAATATACCACAAAAACGTGATATATTTTTTTCACTGTGTTTTTGTTCATCGTCATTTTTGTAATTCTAAAATATCGTTTTCAACCAATAGAATATATGAATATGAAAATAAATGGAATTTATTTTTTGGTATCAAAGGTAGATTTTTCCTCTAATACCGGTATTACCGGTATTGAAATCCGTAATTACAAGGTACATTTTTAAGAAATGTTTTATGGAAATCTTATGAGCACTGCAGTAAATATCGTGTCAGTAAAAACGTTATATATGTGTGTCTATAATGTCCATATATGTCCATGTGTATATGTATAGATCAGGGGTACCTAAACTTTTTGATCCGTATTGAGATTTTTAATGCATGTTGAATCGAATAAAAAATTTTTAGTATTGGAATCATTTATTTATTTATTAATAATCTGACCATATTATCATGGCAACTTTCTCCAATGCGTCATGTTGGCCTTTGTACAAAATAATTAAAAATTTTCATACTTAAATGTTTGAGCTGATGTATAATATATTTAAATCAACTATTTATCAGTTCAAACATGCACTGATATACGAACTATATATGTATTTTAATACACTCATTTCAACATGCCTATTATTATCAAAAATACACTCGAAATGCTCAATTCTGGCATGCATATTAAAGAGATGTGCACCATCCCATATAAATGTTTTAGCTCCTCGTGGCTATCGTAGAAAACCCCATTGTGTCTTGCAAGCTCGTTGAGAAGCTGAATAAGAAACTGGCCGCAACGTTAAGAAAGACGGACGTAATCGCAACTCTCTAGGGCAGGTTTTCCCAAACTTTTCCTGCAATGGAACACATCATAAATCCTAGAATTTAAACGCTTATACTAATGCTAAATAATCAAAGTTAAATAAATTATAAGTGAATGAACTTATTAATGACTACGATGATTTTGGGTACTTGAATTGCAGTCTTCTTGAAATCAAGCACAGTATTAGAAAGTTGATTGACTGTTCATATATGACACTTGTTCTTTAATATTAAATTTTGAAGAAACCACAGTTTCTATATTATTTTTTCTCTTACGTTTGTTAAAATTTCTGTTTTCAACCTTAAATATATTACATAGTTTTTTTTGACAGTTTTGGCAAAATGACATTTTTACGTAAATTTAAACTATTTATATGTTTAAATGTATATGGCACTAATGTTTTGTGAATAATTTACAAATAGTTTTGATTTAAATTTATTTAAATTTTAATCATTAAAACAACACAAACTTATTTGTGAAATAAGTAATATTCCAGCAAACTTGTTTCCTCCAGAATTTAGACAGCGGTATGTTGAATACTTTTAAGTTTTTTGAAGCTGTTGTTTTTTTTAATATTTTTATCAGATTTGTGAACAAAATTATCTTCGCGGCCAACCGATTCGATAACATGGCAACTGACGACAGACTAATGACCGTTGCCTATCTATGCGAAAAGATTGTTCTATATCACTCGCCTCTTAATATAAGAGCAAAAATCTTTAAAGTTTGTTCATGAAACACATATATACTTCCGCGGAACACAGAACATAGTTTGGAAGGCCCTTTTTTATTTTTTTTGCATACAATATAATATTTTTTTGATATTTATCACATAAAAATTAATAAAGAATTAATGTATTAACCACAAATTAATTTAAAACTACTGATATATTATTTATGGTAAATCTCCTGTTGTAACATAATAGGCATTATCCCAATGCGTTACAATGGCGTAAATATAATTAACACCTAAAAGTAAATAGTGAGACACAAGACCGTATTTTTTTTTATAAATAATAATAACATTTATTTAATAATTTAATATTATTAGGAAGATTTTACAAAATAATGCGTATATGTACTATGTATACACATGGAAGTAAGTAGCATCACATTATAGGCAATACCACGAAAATAATGATTCTGCTAAATTAGGTATCGTGCAATTTTGTACACATAATAAATGTATTTCTTCAATCACAGTTTTTCGTTGGTCTTGTGGGAACGAAAACCAAACGCATTGACACAAATTCAGAGATAGCGCGGTCGTTAGACTTTTTTATGACATGTTTCCAATATAATTAAAATGTGAATTATTATTGGTCATATGATATAAATATTTATTATTATTTTTTACACTTAACAAATAATCATGAAATATTGTAGTATTCTAAAATATAAAATAAGTCTTAAAATTAAAATACCTATACGGTTTGTCTTAATTTTAATAAAAATAAAATAATGCAGTCAGTGTTGTGATTGAAACTAGAAAATTCAATAAAACAATACTTTAAATATTTGTGTAATAATATTTACGAGAAATTCGCAACGAGAATGTGAATTGTGTAAAATGTTAAATGTATCTATTTTTCTGTACATTTCTGCATGTTTATTAAAATATATATATATATATTATTTTATTTTAAAAATGTCAGTCATACAGAAAATAACGTGGTTATCTAATCTTTTTACATATACTTTTTATCAAATGAAAACAGAACTTTAAGGCAAGCAATTCTTTAATCTATTTGATCAAATAATATATTGCATATTTATCTTATACGATTTTACGCCGTGATTTTTTAATTAAAATTATATCTCAATATGTTTTTTTGTAACCAATCAATCAATTATCTAGTTCTATGCATAATATATTTATTTTAATTTAATTTAATACTTTTTCTTCACACTCCACTTATGTTGTATAACTATCATACATTCACTTTCATCCGATGTATGTGATATATACATTAATAAAATACCTATATACCCACATATTATAGTACAACGCATATTATTCACAAAACAATAACCTGTTCATTAACAAGGGGGCCCCGTATAAATGTTAATAACATATGTATGCTAAAATTATCGTTTCTCTTCGTGACCATGAAAGATAAACTCTTGTTGTTAATTCATTCAAGTGCGACTTTAACGGTCGTTTTAAAAATCAACGTTCACTTGAATGTCAATATTGTTTATTTGGAGCTCAAGTATTTTATATCTATAATTTGAACTTTTTAACTTTTTAATAAAAATATGAATTTATAATATATGTATGTAAATAACACAAGTTAAACATTGACGAATTTTATGTCATATTATTTTAGTACGATTTTTTTATCATTTTCTCGCTTATATATAATATAATATAAACCAATAGAGACGATCCGTAATTATTGAAATGTCAAATACTAAATAAAATAAGAAACGCCTAGATTCGTGGTTAACATTTACAATTATTTTATTCATACATAACACCACTTCGCTTTTGACTTGGAATACACGAGGGTTCAACTCGAAATCACATCTAAATCGACAGTCAGTTGAAGCCGAAGAAAAACATCCGCATCTGGTCCAGTCAGAACTTAAGTTACTTTGAACATCTAAGAGTTCAACTCGATCTACGAGACGACTTGAAAACTACTACGACGCAGCACAATGGCAAGCAAAAATAACACACAAAATCATATATACAATAAAAATGTGTTTATATTTAAGATACTCAATCCACTTAATTAACTTGCTTCAAGTATACGATAGCCAGATTATGTTCCTATCACAATTTTACATCATTGACCGTAACACACATATCCACTAAATAACAATGGTTAAACAAATTGCACGCGCGGCCTTCATTTTTATAATAATTCCAAGACGAAATCAAAAGATTCTCAAATCACGATTCTCGTCTCTTAATCACGTTTTATTACACTGTTTCGGTACCATCACGTCATGCTTTTGTATAAACATATATTATCATCAAATTGAATTACAAAAAAATTGAATCCAAAAAGAGTTCAAGATCTCATCAATAGTGATATCAGCGATGCATCACTGTTAATTTTTTGCTGCTTCTATTCTAAACGAAAAAAACCGTGGGGCACCCATGGGAAGTAATTTTAACTGCAAAGCAATTCGGTTATCAAAAAACGATTATTGAACCGTTTCAATTTCCCTGTCATAATATCGTAAATAATTAGAACTTGAGAGGCAATTGAGACGAATACCACAATTTGGAAGCGAGCCAAGTTTATGATATGTATGTGATGTGATACCTAATGGGTTATTTTGTGATAAGAAAATTTGCTTTTTAAATTCTTTCAGCATGATTTTTAATACATGTATAGTTTGGTGTTCAACCGTAGTTTAACTACCTTCTTGGCATAACACAGTGTAAAATCTAATAGTGTATAAAAATACTATTTATAATATGATGTAGTACAGGAAAATATGCCATTCAATGGCACTATCTACAACGCAAAAGTGTGACTTACCCACTTTTCTACTACAAGTAACTTATATTATAAAAAGTGCGTTATAATACAAATTATAATTGGACTAAATAAACATTCTGGTCAAACCTCAAATATCGCTTTAACGCTATAAAAAACTATGTTGATTGTTTAGTGGTTTGTAAAAACAAACACATATTATTATTTTTGCCACTGGGCAGAGAAGTTACAACAGAATTGTATTCGGAATTTTAAGTAAAAAATATTAGTCACTAAATTGTAAAAGCAACATAATACATAAAAAATGTAGTGATGCGCTAATGTATAGGTAGAATAGTGAGGTAATGTTATTCCATAGCCAACAGTAACCCATTAGATAGATAATATTATTGTGATATCAAAGAATAGTTTCTTGATTAACCTATTCAACGCCACGCGTATGTATACATGTTTTGCTTTGTCGGGCCCTCAGCTCAGAGTTTTTGCTACTCTCAATATTTTAAATATACAAATCATGAAATATAAATACTGGCTATTCTTTATAAATACTTAAATGATTCTGACCATCTGTCAAAATAATTCATACTGTTTAATATTAATTCTGGCTAATCTAATTCTAATTTTAATTTTAACCAATTAATATGTATTCTGGCCGTTTAAATGTTGACCTTTAAATATAATTTCTTACCACAATTTCTGATTCACTTCTTTCATACACTTCAGTCGCAATTTGACACATAACTAGCACTAGAATAAACGAGAGTTCAGCCAAAGCTACGTCGAATTTGGCAGCCCAAGAAAAGCAATCTCTTTAGTCAGAGTATCGAATAAAGCGAGCTAATTCTCAAGAATATATAATACATAACACTGCCATACTGATTCATTTCTACCTCCGTTACTTACTTACTATTCTACCACTTAATTTCCAATTTAGATTAACTAGAGTTCATCTGCGATTCGGAGCAACGCCGAATCGACCGAGACGACCCTTAAAAGTTCGAGAAAAGCAGTTGATTTTTTACTTCGATCTGATCTGATCCAATTAAAGTATTCACCGGAATTAAAAAAAAACGTATGTATATAATGTGTATTAATTATTGACTTAATTGTGTAATGTATAAATCAAGACACGCACAATTGATAGAATTTAAGGTTTATAATATTTTGTATTTTTTTCGACGGGACTAATTTCCGGTCCCCTTAATTAACATAGTAATCGTTTTAAAATCAAATACGAACATACTTCCACCTACATAATAAATTAAGTGCTAAAAACAAGTAATATAATACACCATTAATGGAAATGCATGGGTGTTATCATAACATGTGTGACTAATATTTGACATTTACTTTAAGTTATTAAACTTCCAATCATTCAGAAAGAATCCTGTTTAACAATGTGGACAGAATTAAGACTCAATTAATTAATATATATTTTAAAGCACGGGTTCCAAATCGGTTGATCGTTAGCGCTCAAAGGATTAATAATTTTTATAACCTTGAATTAATACAAAAGAAAACAATAAATGTTACTTCGTAGCCAAAAAAACGCGGTGGAAACTAGTAAAAATGTATTTAGTTTATATTACATATTGCGAGTTACTATAATGTGCGAGATCGTTATTCTCCGAGCGGTGATGGAGAAGCTGGCGGAAGGATGATGATGATTCTAATGAATGTCATACTAATTCGATTTTTATAATCCAGATTGTAAAAATTGAGAAAATTAATTTTTGGATCTTTAAAACCACTTCCCGGTAACAGTACTTTTTTTAAAAATGTCTGAAATAAATCAACTCTTTCCTATGCTGCGGTATAAAAAATCAGATGTTGTAAAACAGTTATTTAAAAAGACTGTTATTTTCTCGAGAAATTTGCATAAAATTATTTTTTCAATAAAGCCAATACCATGGCCATTACCATGCAAGATTTTTATGTGTTTAATTTTATTTTAAAACTCTGAAGAAAAAAACAACAAAATGTATTATAATATTCTCATTAGAAGTGGTTCGCAATGAAATTTAAGATAAACAGTAGCTCCTAACCTTAAAATGACTAGGAACCTATGCTTTACGAATACCATAATGGAATTTTATTAACTTATTAAGAAAATTTATTGCGTTTATACCTTCATCAGACGTGTTATACGACTTGGATCGAATAAGCATATTCAAAAGTCTTCCTTGTCCTTATGTACAACTCTACATATGCATAATTAGGTCGTGGGTTTATTCCCAAAAAAGATCACGTTGCTCATGTAGTCACCAAGAATTCATTGAATTTCAGATATGGACTTATTTGGTGATCGAGCGTAGGAAAACTTCCATGGGCGTCGCATCGGATTTGTGCAACGCATTGTCTTCTGTACATATTTATAAAGCTTATCATCACGCTCGGTTTCGCCAGCTCGAGGTGATGCAAGTCGGTGCCACGACTCCAGGAGTGGTCTTTCGTCCCACGACGTTTCACCACTGCTCACCTTCGAGTGCTGAGCTTCAACAATGTCGGTGCGGTCTTAGCTAATTGGACACGATTTTCCACGCAACTGCTCGCCAAATTGTGTCTGACTGTCTATCTCAATAGCCATTATTCTTCTTATTGTTCCTACGTGACAAAAATAATGGAAAACGCTCACGCATTATATGGTTCACCTGATTAGACATCGATTTGGACGTAAAACACAATAAAAGTAGAGACAAACTGTCGACCCACTGAATAGTGAGATAGGAAGGTATATAAAAAATGATATAAAAATGTCGGAATTTGGAGCAAATTTTACGGGTGCGAGTTTTCGGCGCTGATGGTGCGAAACGAACTTAGAAAATCGATACCGCTGAATAAACTAGTTTATGTCAATTTTTTATTGTAAGCTGCCGAATATTTAAGACAAATAATGCATCATAATAAAACGAAAATATTAATCTAGATAATTTACTGTATTTATGTATAGACACATATAAAGCAATTGAGATGTGCAACTTGCAACTGGTCAGAAGAGGAGTTGAGAACCAAGAGTGGACAATAAATGCTAAAAAGTCGTCTTTAAATGTATTCATTGTGCATTGTACTATTCTTCGTCAACGAATTGCAAAACGTGTAAATAATCGTCCCATTAAAGCAATTAACAAAATCAGCTCAATGGTAGATTGTTTGGATAGCTGTTTCACGTTGTTATGAAGTTATTTCAAAAACGATTGTTTTCCCGAGAAACGTAGACACATCTGCTTAGTGAATGATTCATATGACCCTAGCAAACAGCTCTTTGTCTAGTTTTTGCCTTTCATAATGTTTTAACGCTTGTGGAATTAAGTCGAGCAAAAGATCTACATAGCCCGAAACATATTTAAACTATAAGTTTTAAATTAAAAAATTATCACTTCTCAGAAGTCACAAATTCACGTCAAAAGCAATCGCCGTCGCAAAGGGAAAGCTCGTTCCGTTATTATAATCTAACTCCTACCAGACATTTTTGATAGAAATGTCTGAAGTAACCTTTTTTTAGCTATCCCAGTCTTAGAGTTTCATAATTATGGTCAGCCTATTTTTGGACCATGTGTCCCGGAATTATCTCAGAAGAAGTTGGCAACCCTAATCATGTTTGTTTTTGATGAGGAAATGTGCATGCGATGTACATATAATATATACCTATGATGATCGCAATAATGTGATCATCCTTCTAAAATAGTTATAAGTGTACAGTCTCATATAATATAATAATATTAATATTGATATTTTTATTAGTCACGATTATTTTAAGTTTTATTTCACAGTAATTAAAGTTCTGTCGTAGTGTGACAACAAGATAATTGCGTAGGCGTTGAACACAAATCTATTAGCTAACGAAGTATTTTGCAGTTAGATTTATATTTGCCAAAAGCATCGCTAAATACATTAAAGCAGTCATTTAAATGCACATTGGAATGCGAAATGACAAGTTGCTAGGTTGCCGAATCTCAATTATTGCGCATCAATATTTTATAAGCTTAATGAATTAGATAAGACAATGTTAAAAATGTATAAAATAGGGCAATGAGAGTAGTTTTAAATAAAAATAGTTTTAATAGTTGTAGAAGTATGATTGAAAGATTGGAATAGTTGGATATTCAAGAAATATTGGTGATTAATGTTTTAGTATTTATATATAAGTTAGAAAATAATATGTTACCAAAGTATTTTAATACGTATTTGATAATAAATAAAGATGTATATAAATTTAATACTAGAAATATAAATAAATTAAGGGTAGATAAGTATAAATAAGAAAACGACTACTGCCAGAACGAACGAATTCTGCGAATTTCGGTCATAGTAGATACGGCCGATAAATATTCTATTCACAAATGTTTTTCGAATGCGTAAAAGCACATTTTTATTGAGAAGAATTGTCTCATTGTCTCGCATTTCGAAACTAAATTAAGGCGCATAGAGGACCATGGATTTTGAAGCGGTGCTAGTCACTCAGGTATACTCAAGTATACAAATTGTTTAGATAGACCAGTGGTATAGTAATTTGTGATTTTTAGTTCTTATCGTGTCTGAGAGAATGGAATTGGTGACTATTATATAATTATAATTGCAATAGTTCAAAATGGATTATGTTTTCCTAGACTTTTCTAATCTCACAGAAGTTTATCAAGATATATAATTAAAATTGAGCTTAGTCGTAAATATTTATAAGATACAAAAATTCTTAGGAAGAACTTCAGCTCAAAGAAAATATCATATATGTATAAATTAGAAATGGAAATAATAGAAGATAAACACCCTGACATTTAGGTTAGGACAGTACCTGGGCATTAAACGAAACATACCGTTTAAAGTAGATCCTAAAATTATGAAGCATAAAGGCTGGCGAAGAGTTGAGGTCTTTGAAATATTGAAATATATAACATCCATGAGAAAATATTGCCCAACAAGGCTTGAGGATTAAACTTTAGGTTGTTAGATTGAAACTATCACTAAAGTCTGTAGGTCCTAAAGACATAGAAAATAATTTAAAAAATATTTTTAACATTAAATGAACTCAAGCCTAGTCAAATTATAATTTATTTTATAATTTTAGTTTCATTACTAATTAATATTGCACTTCTTAAATCAAAATGTGCAAACATAAATTCTGAGATATATGTTATCGGTTCACTCACAGGAAAAATCACCATAATGAAATGCGACAACAAAAAAATACGATACGATAACCTAACCCAATAAAAGTATTTTTATTATTATTAAAATTAAGAAAGTGTTTTTTAAAATTAGAATTAAGGTTGAATTTGCATTATGTTTGCATAAGTTATGTTAAGCTTGTTTTTTTTATTTTAATATATTTTATGTGCTCTGTGCTAAATGTTAACAATGCATCTTAAAGAATCCCACATTTGATGGTAAGATGCTTTGCTTAAAATGTGAAATCGTTATGATATTGTACGTGTGAATGATATTTACATATTATTTATATCTACGATTTTGTAGCACAAGGACTCAATGATAAATGTAAAGTTAAATTAATTAAATATCACTCACTGCGCTATTATAAGAAATACAAATTCAATTGAAGTTCCTGGTATTATTACTCAGATAATTGCATACTTAAATTCTTAGTATACTACTATATTGAGGTGAATTTATTTTATGAATTGGAACTAAGCGTATTAAGGTAATAGCACTATATTTATTTCATTAATTATATAAGGAGGTTAAATAATAGCTATTTATTACAGATGAACAAATTGAGTGATAATAAAATCTTGAGACGAAGTTCACCTTGGCTTACAATGTTATGGTTATATCATTCTTGTAGTTTATGGTGTTAAAGAATGCACTTGATGTCACGACTTAGACAAGCGTCCCAAGTAAACTTATAATATTTCTCGGTCAAAATTATTTATTTTTTTACTTGGAGAATTGTATTAGAATAAATACAATTTTAGCAAATATAAAAATTGATTATATTTTAATTAAATTATAAGACCAAATTCAAGGTTCATAATTTGTTTCGCCCAAACTATCCATTTGTAATATCCTCATTTTGTTCGCAAGCAACAGACCATCCACGAATCGAACAATCGCCCAAGGCTAAGATTTTTTTCTAGTAACATCATTATAATTTCAATTAGCTCCGATGCGAATGCAAATGGTGGTTTTTACCAATTCAGATCAGTGCCATCGCCTAAAGGTGTGGTTTTGTTTAGTATTTAATTTTTTTCCAATACACATCTCAATGCGGAGAGAGACATTAGAACATTAACAAAAATTGACATGTGACATAGAGCGACGTATTGGAGCATTTTTTTTAGTTCACAGTTATACCTAGAAGAACAGTTAGCAGGGCAATATCAAGTCACAGAACAGGATTGTCAAAAGATGAGCGGTAAGTCATGCGCCGTTTAATTAATCATCGGTGCGATAACGGTTTTGTTGCAAACGTCGGGTCAACTTTGACTGATCCAGTTAGTTTATTTAGTTCAAACGGCCGTCGATTGTCGCATGACCAATTTGACCAAATTGACTGAACGATCGCTCTAATTCGAAGATGGCCGTTGTGTAACTTTGGCATTATTATAATAATGATTGGCAATGATGGCTTTAGTTAAAAATATAACTAATATGCAACATAGCATAAGTATTTTGAATGATTTACAAATAGACTGTAATTTTCCTCAAAGAAACATACCGCAATATATCAAAAAAATAACAAGGCTATTTGATTTTGAAAGAATTTGAAATATTTTCAATAATTATGTTTAGGAATCACTGATTGTATACTGAAAAACTGATTATACATGTGTATTTTTTAATATATGTATGTATGACAATTATTGTGTACATACTTTTTTGTCGTAAAAGAGATTTATTTATTTTATAACGAATCGAAATTTTAGATATATGTAAAATTTAATGAATACTATTGGTAATTCCGTGATAATGATTGCATATGATAGTATGTTTAACTTTATGACTTAAAAATGAAACAATTTTTTTATCAAAAACCTACTTAATCAAAATATTCTGGACAAATAAAATACAATTTATCTAGAACAAATCCTTACAATTTATGCAATTTCATTTCACACGCGTTACAAGTATAAGAATTTTAAAAGACGTAATTTATAGAGGATGATTATTTTTACTTTTTAAATAAAAAAACTCTTACTTTCTGAGCCGCAATCTTTCTCTTCCAAATTCTATTGATTTTTAGAATTGATTTGTCTCTTTCGAATTCCATTTGATTTTTAGAATTGATTCAAACTGTACATTTTGATTTTTTAAATCATAGAATTAACCTTTTGCGTAAGTTTTAATATATTTTATGTAAGTTTCTACATTTACAACTGTATCTGAAATAAAACAAATACTTCATTAAATAACACATTATCATACATGGAAAAGGTGATTGTAAAAGCAATCATTAACTAAATATATGTAAACAACAATCAAGCTATAAGGAGAAACATTAAGTAAAAACAAGTAGTATACGTTATTTATTAGTGGCCAAAAATGCAAACAAGACTATTAGAGCAGTATTTCTACATATCAAGGGAGATTTCTAAACCGTAAATAGATACACAATATATACTGTATAATTGTAAAGGAATTGGAGAATTTTTAAATAAGTTATAAAGTTTTAAAACAGTTTTATAATAATTTTAGTAATATTTCAGTGTGCAATAAGAGTTATAATATATACATTATATCTATAATAGATAGTATAGATAATTTAGAATACATATTTTATCACTATTTAATTCTGTAATAGTGTTGAAGTTGTTGTTTAAATAAATAATAAGTTAGTACTTGAATAAAATAAAACTAAACTAAATTTATCATTATTAATTATAAGGATATGTTAGATAATAATTTGAAAATACATATATTGTGATAAATATCAAAAAAATATTGTTATGTATTTTTTTTAAATATAGAGTACTTAGATTAATATTTATTTATAAATAAATATGTTCCTAGATATAATACCAGAAATTAAAATAACTTAAGCCCCATCATCTTACCATTATTTAGTATTTTTTTTGAAAAAATAATCCATATGCGTTTAAAATAATCTTTGGGGTTTAAAATTATTAAGGAACAGTTTGGTTTCCGCGAAAATCACTCGATAACATATTTAATAGTTTAACGGAGCCATATGCGGTAATCTTAATATGAAAAAGAGTACGGGACTTTTAATGTTAGATATAGAAAAAGCTTTCGACACAGTATGGCATGATGGTTTGATTCATAAATTATACAAAAACAAAACACATGACTATCTGCTACGCTTAATACGCTCATATCTGAAAAGTAGAAGCTATGTTGTTTCACTAAATAATGAACACTCGATCCCGCGCAAAATTCCAGCTGGAGCTCCTCAAGGAAATGTGCTCGGGCCGTTCCTATTTATCTTGTATACTATTTATATCCCAAAAATAAAAAATACACTGACCATACAGCTATTTTAACTAATCAAAAATAAATTACAAAAAAATTAAAATCGTAAAATCAACCGAATTTAAGCAGAAGCAATTATTTTCACAAAACGTAGACAGACTCTGCCACCACCTCTCCTAAATGACGAGAACAATAACGTCAAATGGAAAACAAGCATTAAATACCATGGTTTATACCTGGATTACAAGATTAAATTTAATAAATACATTTTGCAACTTTGCTATAAAGAGCTTGCTGCTATTGCGGCCCTTATACCGATATTTAATAGAAAAAGTGCGCTATCTATATTTTTTTTATCTATAAACAATTATTTACACATATATTAACATACGCTCGTCTGGTCTAGAGCAATACCAGTAATACTATTTTTGTAAATTGAAATTCATTCAAAACAAAGCTATAAATGTAATATATAATACACATTTTTATACTAATCTTAAAAAAATGCATATAAACTTCCAAATACGAACAATTAAAGAACACTGTCATTTTCATAGCAGAAAATATTATAAAAATAACCGCATTATCGGTGACTATGATGAAAACAACATTAAATTTAAATACAAAATTTGGCACAAAATGCCAAAACACATATTGCTTTAGAGTCTAAAAACAACATACCAATAACTTCAGTTCTCCGATGATATGTACTCAAATTATCAATAAATTAATTATTTTTTTAATTGTTTGTTTTCTGTGTTGACAACCAACAAATGAACTACGTATTATTTTATTAAAAATAAATTCGCATAGATAAAATTATTATAGACACATGTTACAAATAATTAAATTGTATGTAATTATTTATTTACACGTGTTGCGCATTAATATGTCATTATCGTTATACACACGTTTATCGAATTAAATATTTAGTATAAATATGAAGTAATTATGTAAATAAAGATTGTAGCAAAACAGTACTCAATCAGAAAGTCAATAGAACAACCGTTTATTTCTGGACCACATGCATCACCGTTTCCCGGCTTCCGCCACCATAGCGCCCCCATGGAAGGTGGGCACTAAAGTGGTGACCCCCCCGACGTGATCTGGACACGTAAATCAAATTCTCACTTCACCATTTACTTTCCTCCGCTAAACATTATTAAAAAAAAATTCGCTTAAATTATAAAAAAAATTAATTTCTTCCCTTAAATTATAACCACAACCGTTTTATTTTATATTCTTATTTTTTTATTGAATTTAGCTAGTAACTAAATGTAAACATGAAAATGGTTATGTAGCGCATGTGGTTTTTGAGGGCTATTTAATTAAACGACCTTTTTTGGAGAGGTGGCGGGGACGCGGGGTGTTAGACCGTAGTCATGGCGAGAGAGAGGGGAAGAATGTATATATCGCCAGTTGTTAAAAACCACCCGCTTCACAAGTTGAGCGGTGGTGTGGCAACACTGGGAACTGTCAGAACGCCGCCACAGTTATAAACTAGTAACATGTATATTATACATAATTTGTATGTCTGTAAAATTATTTATATTGTTGAAATAAACGTATTTTAAAAAAACAAATAACTTAATGGTAGATGGGTATAAAAAATAAGTAAGGCTTAAGGATGTACGGAGGTGTAAATGTATATATATTACTAGGAAAATACGTGTCCTTAAATGGAATAAAAAAAAAACTTCGTGCATTAAGATCTAAATTATAAAATGTTATATATTAGTTAATCTATGTATATAACCAGCTTTTATATAATTAAAATAAAACATATCAAGAAGCAAACAAAAATATCAAAATTAAATGATACGAACTGGACCAGCTCCTCGTAGCTGACATTATACAGGTGCAGTTATATGCAAACAGTAAATTTCCTCTTTTTCGTAAGTTATTTTGAATTCCTTTTATAGTATTGTTATCTACACTCACACTTTTATTTCCAGTCCATATCCTTAAAAAATAAAAGATATAAAAATCATAAAATTGCCACTCACGCGATATACCGGATATACACATCACAATAAAAATTATGCTCTAATATACTACATAATATACATATAACTATTAGAAAGCAAAATTTTAAAAGATAGTAGTTTAAATATAAACATCAATGTGAACCTATTGCATATGAGTTCTAAATATACATAAATAAAGATATTATACTAAAATGAATTTGCAGAAAAAAGTTAGAAACTCTGATACAGTATTGGAACACACTACTTTTTCCACGATATAGAAAACAGCCGACTAGATTAGTGCAGAAAGTATATAAAAAAGTCGGTGGACTACTTAACCAGAACTCGTTGATTATTCTTATGTAGGAATGCATCTATTAAAAACCAGAATAAATCTATTCTTAAATCAACAAGTTTTTTTCATTGAAAGTTTGCCCATAATTGTAAAACAAAATTCGATCGTTAGCGACAAATGACATAAAAAAACGACACAAATGCAGGTCGTTCTAAGTGACAAAAAATACAATTGTGCGACTTTTGCGCAATTGTCGCCAATTCATAAAGAAAACTTGTACGTGCGGAAAAAACTAATATTGTCATTCAAATTGCTTTCGCGCAAAAAACACCGAGTCGAAAATGTCACAAAAATAAATAAATCATGCAATTATGCAACATAAATGGACAGAGTAAAGAATATTATATACGCTTGTCAAAAATGTTCAAAGGGGTTAAGAAACAGTTGTCGCCATGTTGGCACTGGTGCGCTACGAATTAGCGATGCTCGACTTTATTGAAATGCAGCACTCATGAACGCTTATTATTGGAAGATTATATTATAATTTGTGGAAGAGAACACTATTGTTTGTAAATGTTTAAGCACGTGTATGACTGAGGCTTGACTGGTACCTACATATAAATGCGAGGATGTGTTTATTTCCAAAATACAATTAATTCATAACAAGCAACTTTAATCACAATGACAATAAATAGACACAAGAACGATAGGACTTAAAAAATTAGTCAAATTTTACTTTGCAATGGAAGTTAAATGAAATGAAATTAATTCACACAAAAATATATGTATATGATACGATAAAAATTGAAACAAAACGCGAGTGAAGCCTGCTTCGAAGTTAGTTTAAATTTTGTCTGTATGTCTACGATTATATTTATAATGAACGCATTGCCTGATTTTGTTTACTATAGATTTGTAGCTGATATATCTTCATTGAAGTGTACATGAGATTTTTTTTTGTCAGTCAGAGGGTTACGCGTGCGTTAGTCATCTATTTGGTGAACTTGACACACATTTTTTTGTAAAGCCAAATTACACAGGTTTTTTTTACTAAAAATAAACAAAATACCACGTTACCAAATATATATAACAATAATCACTCACCGCGCGATTCAGTTAATATTTTTTATTCACCACAAAAGCCAACATTGCGTCACTGGCGAATTTCGATAAAAGTGAACTTGAAGAACCGAGTGTACAGTCACATGGACCACGAACTCGACTTGGATGCTGTACGAACACTGAGGTGGATATAATTTGCAAATGATGGTGTAGTTGGCTAAGTCACGATCCTGTTTCTTTGTTACGGAGATAGAGAATGCGGATAGTACCAACTGGGTGTTGTGAAATTTGCTTTAACGTTTTTGCCAGACGCCAGCCCAAGACTGAGTTTGGTAACATCGATCGGCACCGTGAATTTTTCAAGTGTTGAATAATGATAATAACATTGAATATATTTTCAAATAAAACATTAGGTAAGAGAATTGAATTTGTTTTTACTGTTCTGCAAGATGATAAACTGTCTACATTTGATCACATCACAGATGAGCATTTGACACTTACTTACCCATTCACTTACTCGAAGATGACTTTCTGAATCGGACAACTCACGCTCAAAATTAAATCGACATGGCTAAAGTTTGTGTACAACTATTCGGACATTTAAATAATAATACCGAAATCGATTTATACTAATATAGCTGTTTGCTAGATGATTTAGTCCTGGGTTGCAAAAATCCAGCAACTATGGAATTTTTAAATATTTGCTGCTACTAAAACGGTAATGCGAATTGGGTAACAGCTATCTTAAAAAGTGCGTACATGCTTTTTTTATTTGTGCCGTTTACAATAGCTCTTGTAAGTAAAGAGATCGCAGATCCATTGTTCAATATTACTTTTAAGCAAACCGCTAAAACGTTGTTTTTTTTCAAGTACATAGGATTAAACATATTTAAACGGATATTGTACAAGCTAATTGTAACACGGCGATTAAGGGTTGTCTCTACAACATTAAATACATTTTGAAATATTCGGGTCAGTAAATATTTTTGGTCCTAACAAACATATATGTGGTCTAGTCGTGACATCGTAGCACGTTAAAAAAAATGATATTTGCAGAACTGAAATGGGTCACTTGAAATCACCAAACGGGTCACTTGGTGACCCGCGGGTCATAGGTTGCCGAGCCCTGATTTAGACAGTAATTTAAGATAGTAATAATTTAATATTAAGATAGTAATTTAAAGAAACTGAAAATGTTGTAATTAAGGTAATAACTTAGGTTATGTACTTAATATTATACGAGAAAAAATGTACTACATCCAAAAATGATGTAAACAAATGAAGAACATGTTATTTTTTTTAAATTTACCTTAACTAGTGGCGACTATCGAGAGGGTGTTGCTTAGCTAACTAAATCTGAAGAAATAGTCAGTCAGCGATCTGATGTATAAATATATTTTTAAACCAAAAACACTTGTTCGTATAACCCCAGCGGGCCCCCAGGCTGAACACATGCATGCCTTCGTAGCGACAGGACTGCGTAACCATATTTAAGTCGATTTAAACATCCGTTTTTGACCGTTAGTATTTTGACTCATCTGTTGAATATTATATGATATTAAATTTTAAATAGTCAATATCAGAACACACAATTTTATTATGAATTTATGATTATTAAAAAAGTTATTCGCCCGACGAGGAAATCAAATTAGGATACCAATCGCGTTTCAGACTAGCTAGAGATAAAAATCGTTTTGAAACGCACCTTTTCCTGACTGAAACCAGTTTTGCAAGCGTAACCAATCAACACTGGTTCGCATTATTGTTTCACTAATAAATAATATACACACATACATTAACCGGTCATTGTTTCGCAGTCCACGTAGATAAACATAATCAGTTTGATGAAAACGCTTTCGACAGACAGATACCCAAATATGGCACGAAGCAATTTTCAGTTAAACCAAAAAGCTGTTCAATGTCTGGCCAATAGTGCGAAATGAACTCTAAGTGCGGAAGAGCAAGTTCGTTGTCCACGTGAATTCAATGTTATGTCCGACAACACAGCCAAACCGGTCTCTTTGCACTTTCTCTGAATTCAACTGTGACTCAGAGCTCCCGAGGCTAAGTATTGATTGCTATCGTTCGTCCCTGGTGTGACCGTGAAAGCGATTGTGGAAGATAATCAATACAGAGTTTATGTAAATAACGAGAAAAAAAGAGTTTCTAAAATTTCTATTTTTTAATGGGTGTGTGATGGTTGAGGTTGCAGACTTGCAGAACAGCCTTAATCTAACATTAATTAAAACCGCATATTATTAATACGAATTGTAATGAATTAATCGGAGAGTCATTCCAAAAGTAAATCAGTAAAGTGGTTGTTTTCATTATTTAGTAGTATTTTGTATATTTTTGTATATTATCCCCATTTTCATCTTTACATATACGAGCTCGTTCAATGACACTCCAACTATATGCAAAATATCTCACTGTATCGCTTAGATTTCTCCACGAATATTATTCTTCAAGCTCAAGACTTTAGCTCAAGAATATTGACAAACTGTCTCTATCAAATATCCTTGAGATTAGAGAAACGCGTTGACCAATGGAAATTAAAATTTCTGTAAATTATTATTTCTTTTAAATTTTATCTCATTAGCTGCATGGAATTGCAGCATCTTTCAGCCACCACATTTCAGATGTAATCTCTACAGTAGGAAGCCCATAATGTAGATATTTCTGATTAATCATCAATAATATAAATCATTTTACAAACATTCTAATTATATAAAATAATTTACATGTTACTGGTTTATAACCATTTTCATATTTACAATTTATTATTAGCTACAATTTAATAAAAAATATGAATATAAAATGAAACGTTTGTGGTTATAATTTACGGAAAAAAAATTGAAAAACCTTTAGCAAAAGAAAAATAAAAATATAGGAAACAAAAAAAAACAATAAATTAAGTAATAATTTGAGTACATTTCATTGAAGAACTGGAACTATTGATATGTTGTCCTTAACCTCAAAAGTAATATGTGCTTCGGCATTTTGTGTTTGTATTTAAATTTAAGGTTGTTTTTATCGTAGCCTCCGAAACATATGATTAGTGGGTTTAGTGTAAATATCGCGAGATATTTTTATAATATTTTCTGGTATGAAGCGTTACTTCGGTAGAGTTCGGTTCTGCCCACTCTAAAATCTCTCGGAAGCTATCTGAGGTTACCGAGAACGGGAGATAAAGTGGAGGTAATTCAGTCGACTTGGCCAGCTTCGAGCGCTTCCGAACATTGTCGGCATTATTTTCTGAGTCAAAGGGACCAAAGTCGGAGCTGCTCTTTCGAACGCGAGCAGTGAGATACTTCCCCTTTAACTTTCTCGCGTGTTAAGTGACGAGAGTGAGAGAGATAATGATATGGTGTTTCGCAAACTGAGATAGAACGAGTAACTCGGTTCAATTTCAGTATGCGTGTAGGCGTCCTATGGTTAACACGCATGTCGAGCGTGCTTATCGGGGACTTCAACAGACTCTTCCTGACATCTTTGAATATTTTGCGGTACCAAAAAGGATTAATTATATTTTTGATAGTATATTCTTCTAACACATATCGTTATTATATATTTTTTTCATATAAAATTAAATAATTAAAAAATAATTAGTGGTACTTGATTTTGTGAGAAAAAATCGTTTCGAATATCCTTATGTATTTTCCTAGATCAGTTTATATAAATGTCACACCATAACGAATTCTTATTTAGAATCGATGGCGACAAATTATAGGATAGTCACAGATGTGGTGTTCGTATTCTGAAGTATCATTTTTATGTCTTATGGCATTTCGCAAAAGACGACAAAGATTTTGCGTAAATTGAATATTTACGACCGAAAAGGTATCACTGATATTGTATTAGTGAGTGCCCACACAAACTTTTATAATTATCAGTAGCGTAATTTTAATAATATAACAATTTAAAAATTGCGATTATTTGCACATTTTTCGATCGCGCGCAAATATGCCGGCTGTACGTGACAGAAGCCGCCGTCCGGACAGCATATGAAATTTGCGACAGTGTGGTCGCCTACTCGAAGTCGTAGGTCTCGGCCGACTACAGTTGTAACTTCGGTTCATACAACTTCCAGAGAGTGTAGTGTAGAGTGCAGGCATAAGAATTTATACAATAAATAGATATTTCAAGATCGAGCTTAACTCTTGGTAATTCAGAATGACTGCTTGCTTAAACCAGATTTGACGATCAAAGTGGAAGTGGGTGATTTAGGGCTGAACTTGGGTGATTTAGGGCTGAACTGGAATCTCTGTACCTACTTATCTTTATCCAACAACTTTCTAGATTAAACAACCTTACTTATTCCATTATTATAAAAAATATATTCCAAATGATATATGTACATATACTATAAATAATTTATCATACATATCAACAAACACAAATAAATAATAATTGTATGTATAATAAATATAATCAATAAATAATCAACTGATCATTGTATTGAAACATAAAACATATTTGAATGTAATAAATATCTATTGTAGTCGATGATGCAATATCTTTAACGCCTTTGACATTTTTGAACATCTGAGATGATATCAACATCAAATCAAGGTTATTCTAATGTATATAACATATAAAATTACATTTTCAAATTCAATTCAGTATGTCAATAAAAAAATCCTTTCCTTTTAAATTAATACTAGCTGGCAACTAGATCTGACTAATAAAATAAATCAGATCTATTATATGTATTATATGATATATAGAAATTTTCACTTCACGCACAGTTTAGATTGATAAATATGTTCCTATAATCTCATGCTAGTTATTCATTACGAATCAACCATAATAACCATATTTTAAAACATATAAACACGTAAGTTAGCTCTTGAATCACCACTGATTGAAGTTATAAATTATTTTTATATTATATATTAGATGCCGAATTAGTATTATTTGTCTTAGTTAATTAGCATTCAGTAAGTAAGAGACGAACCCATATGTAGACTAAATTATATATAACGATAATAGAGTGATGTAATGTTTGTACTTTTGTACAAAGCATCAAAGCAGAAAATCATTAAAATGTATCCGTTTGTCTATCCAATTACTTTGAACGCAATATCTTATTATTTGGGACTGGTAAGAAGTCTTCTGCGAAGTAAGAATATTAATATTCTAACAGGATATCGATGATAATGAGTGCTCTACACGTCTTTGCCACATCCTAAAGGAAGTTCAATGAATGCTAAGAATATTAATGTAAATTAAAGTAAATAACGATATGTTATGATTGTAACGTATTATTAATATATTATATAATATATGCATGGTATGTAAATCAATCAATTTAAATTATAAAGAGTCGTTCGTTGATGATATTTATATTGATAAGAGTTGATTGATTAATTAACTAAGATAATCGTGGCTGGGGGGAAATAAAACATGTGTTTCTTTCAGTATATGTGCGGTTTTATGGGCGTCAAACGTATTTTACTGCAAATAATAATATGAGTCGGGGGGCGTTTAGTTGTAATTTCTAATGACTGTTATCTAATATATTTATAATGACAAACGAAAACGCGTTCGTGCGGTCAGGATTTTAGTTTTAGTTAATAATTGGACAGAAAAACACGGAACTGAGAGTGTAAATATTATCGTAAGTAATCAGTGATAATTCAATAACAACGCAAAATACTAGAATTATTCAGGCATTGTAAATCTACGAATAATTTATATTCTATAATGTTTAAATCATAATTTTAAAATAAATGTTTTTTTGTATATAAGTAAAAAAATATCAAAACATATTAATTTTACATATTTTATGACACATACACCGAACACCGTAAGAAATATCAAAGCGTAAACCTAAGTGATTAAGGTAGAGAAAAAAATCGTACCCTCGAAAATAAAACATGCACTTACAAAAAAATCAAACTTATTTAAAATATTTACTTTTAACTATTCTACGAGTACATCAACGCGTAATTATCACTTGGTGTATCGCCTGGGGTCTTGGGGTACGCGTAACCTACTTTAGAAACCATCCCTCTAAGGGATTGTCGACACCACCCATCAGCAAATTAGTATACGCTACGTCATGAATTTTGTCAATTGCACCAAATCGCTCCATACAAAAATCCGTATTCTCTCTTATATCATCATTATATATTCAAGTATCACGGGCTACGCATAACGAAGACGAGCATCCTCGATGCCTTATCGCGAATTGCTGGAACGTGAAATGTAAAATATGAATAAATCGATTCTATGTATTTTTGTATAAAAGGCAAATAATATAAAGAAGAGCTGTAGTCCGAAAATCAAAGATGGAAAAATAATATTAGTTATGTATTATCTCTCTCCCCTTTTTATAAGATACATTTATATTATGTTGTACATTCGGCGATTATTGATTGGACATCCCTATTTATATTCTCCATTCGCTAGCCATGATTATTACCGTATTTTTGCCGATATAAGAGCGTGAGGTCGACATTGAGTAAAACATTTACTTTATCAATTATAATAATTATATAAAATATTAATTTATTTCATGTGCATTTATACCTTAGAATAATTATATTGTACAATATCTATATCCCACGTTT
Source organism: Plectrocnemia conspersa (assembly GCF_051122295.1). NCBI lineage: Eukaryota > Metazoa > Arthropoda > Insecta > Trichoptera > Polycentropodidae > Plectrocnemia > Plectrocnemia conspersa. Next base: position 15,615,083 of record NW_028277167.1, read on the forward strand.
CACAAAATAAGTTATCATTCGAGTTATTTATTAAAATAATATAGTTCTGAAAACGCTTATGCTCATCTGAAAAAAGTGAGCGATAGAGCGTGACAAGGCCATGGCCAGGCAATTGAGGCTGTGGACCATGCGCGGAAGCTGTTCCGAGATGTGTACTCGGATCTGAGGGGCGAGCCGGGGTGGGGTGGGGCCGCAGGGCTCCCGCCTCTCGCCTCAAACGGTAGGCCCTCGCACCTGTCAAAATTTGTCCGAAAGGTATTTCTCCATTCTCTCTGTTATCATTTGCATAGAGCAACACACGCCCATGTCAACAAACCGCAACACTTGCGACCGATACACATACGAACTATACAATAAAAATGTAATATGACGAATGTGTGTGGACTTATTTATATATGTATTGATCATTTCGTTCACGAACTGTTAGCCATCACTGATCATAAACAATGAAATCCATCAAAATGGCGCTACCGTCGTTCTTGGCGCCATTTTGAATTATTCACTTGATCGGTCATGAAATTTTTATTGAATTGCTTCGAATTTTTTTATTTTTTAGCGTTACAAATAACTGTTATAAATAATCGTTTCGTGTGAGCTTCTGTCTCCCCCACCACTATTTGACAAGTATTATCGACATTTTTAATGGTTAATAAATATATAATACATAGTTGCCAATTTCATACAAACTACGATAAGGTTTTGATAAATCACATTTATATTTAACATTTCAACTTAATCTAGTAAAGAGGACAGAGTAATAAAATACATCTGAAAATAATGCATTTAACGGTCAATAGAATTGGATATCCATATTTTCAGAAGGCATCTGTATGGTAAAACAATGAAATAGTGTATCTTAACAAGTGTAAGATAACTTATTCAGCGAAATGCTTCTTTTAAATGCTGTCTGACTGATTTCTGGACGTTATGTTCATGTGTCCTTTTTAAAACACTTCTTTTTATTTATTCAAGCAGTATTTTAAATCTTTTTTTTAGTAGTTTTTCCAAAACAAAATAGATAATGGAAGAAAATTGCATAATTAAAAAATGCTGTTTTAGCCTACAGGGATTAAAACAACTTTAAATGCTCGTTAAAAGATATTAAGAATTTTCGTATATTCTTAGCATATCGAATTCATTAGACTATGATATAGAATTAATACCTATTATTTAACCTTTTTATATTATGTATTATATTTATATAAATATATATATATAATAACAAAATATTAGTAGTTATTGATATAAATAAATGTTTTATTTTAATTTTACAATAAAATCAATTAGAAGGTATACCTTGAACATGATGTTTTTGGTGTACCGTGGATGTTGATCCTTTTACACCTTTGTCTGTCTGAAAAAATGAAGGTATAACTTAAATTAAAACATTAAATAGTACTTACTTTGAACCCAAGTTTCAAACCAAATTGAATTCAGGTTCAAAACTCTACTGTGAATCAAATTAGTTATCTGATAATATTTCATTTTTGTTTTTCATTTTATCGATTTGCATATTTTTCTTTTTCACAGGGACAGATTGGTCCGTCTGGATACTAGAAAAAATTCTGGTGTGCCTGTAGTTCCCTACATATTTATTTTTACATATATGATTTATTTTTATTTGTGATTAAGCAGAAGTTGATTCTTCACGAGGGTTTTAGGCCGGTTTCATATGTGCCGGATGGATTTGCCTGGCACCGGGCTGGTGCTGTGTAGTGGGGGTGGTGTTGTATGGGCAGCGTCGAGCTGGCGCCGGATGGATTCTTCCGGCGCGTCTGAAATGATAGGTACTAGCCCATACAACACCATCCCCACTACACGGCGCCGGCCGGTGCCGGATGAATCCATCCGGCACATGTGAAACCGACCTTAGAGTCAGACTTTAGCTGAAAATGATTTGAATTTTGAGCTATAGGGGAAAACAAAAAAATATTAGACATGATAATCTCAATAAGAGCTTTTCGAAATCTATTGAAAACAAATTTAAAATAAACATTTTTCGAACATTGAATTATATTTGTAGATATATTCAAACATGACTCATTTCAATTCAAACATAATGATTCCTATATAAAACAAAAGAGATAAAATTGAATATACAATATTACACAATTTTTTCCAATTAGTTTCAAAAATAAATCAACATAAAAGAGTACGTAAATCAAATATTTACAATATATAAAGCAAATCAGGGTGAGCTAGAATTGTAAATACACTAAAATTAAATACACAAGCGGTACAAAAATTGATGGCTCCTTTTGGTTCAACGTTTTGGTGAATCTGCATTTCCTGTCACAAATATTTTAAAATCAGATATATAAAATTCTTTAGTTGATTAACGGACAATGGAGTTAAAACTGTTAGTTTCTATTTTTTCATATACTCTTATATGTATATACAAGCAGGGCTATTTTTGTCATGTAATGCGGTGGAACGGCTTTCCAGCACCTTTTTCTGGTCAATTGCTACACGTGCGTAGCGATTGACAATGAGCGAAACATTTTATTTCTTTATTTTTACAAAAATGTGAGGTCATTATCTTAATTTTCTTTATTTTTCAATGTAAAAGTCCCAAGTTTAAAAATGAAAGAAAATTCCTGTTACTTTTCAACCATTGGTCCCACAAATATTCCGAAACCACATATTCTGAGAAAGATAGAAAGCTTTAACAGAGTTCATTTCGAAAAAATATTTTCGTTCACAGAGAATCTGCTGAAATCCCCAAATGATGTCCCTGTTTACAATCCACATCAATCGTACTGTCGCATTGGTTCATATTAAGACTTTTTATAGCAATATTATGACTTAATAAGTGAGAATCGAATGAAGCATATCTAAACCGATTTTTTACAAATAAGAGAGCGCAAAAAATAATTATCCCTTCTAGAAGTCAAAAATTCACGTCAAAAGCAATAAAATCGTGTCGTCGCCGTCGCAGTGGGAACGCTCATTGCCGAGCGTTCCCACTGCGACGGCGCGGAAACGATTTTATTGCTTTTGATGTGAATTTTTGACTTCTGAGAAGTGATAATAATTGTTTTTGCGCACTCCTATTGACCAAAATTCGGTTTGAATATACTTTACTCAACCCTCTTATATCGGAAGTACATAGTAATATCAGTACAGATAGATATCATAGTGTATTATCCAAGGTCAGACAAACTATGGAGCAATGTGGATATGCGACGTCTGTCTAAATTTCTTCTACTTATTTATCCCTGAGAGATCTGTTGGCTCAGTTTGTATTTCGGACTTGATCTAATGAAAGTGCTAAAACTATAATTAGTTTTAGAACCTTGATTAGATTAGGTTTGGATTAGACCAGCAAATGAACGTTTCGCTACTGTCAAATTGAGTTTCATAGACATTTAAGAGCAGCATATAATTTCACTAGTGCCTATCAGTTAAATTATATTTTCACTAGTTGAAATGTGTATCTGCTAGTAAAAATGTATTGAGACCTATATATACATAACTTTACTAAAAACTATATAAACATTTATACATCACATGTAAATAAATAATGGTAAGTATGTAAATATATGTATTACTACATTTGTAATAGTTGAAATCATATCATTTTACTAGCACCTGCCAGGTAAATTATTTTTTCACTGTAAAAATATTTGTCTACCGGTGAAAATATGCACTGATATGATTTCACTGAAATGACATATTTTTAAGAATATTTTCGGGATGGATTCGAGATTGTTTTTTTTAGTTTTTCTTTGAGGAATAATCCAAGAATTTCTGGTTTAGAATCAGAGTCGTCATTTCTGCTTTTTCCACGGAGAGTGGGTAAAAAGTTGTTCAGTCATTGATCGTTTCTTTTTTTAATATTTCGATTTCATTAAAAGTCATAGTATTTCATTAAATGACATGCAATTTTGTGGCCAAATTCAAAGGGGGCAAATGACGTTCTTGATTCTGGACCCTATTATAAATGTGCTGCAGCTGGTGTACATTTCAAACCACGAAAAATAAAATCACACCACGAAAAAGATTCCTGAGCCAGTCATAAATTTCCAATCTGTCCCTGATTTATATTATATCTAATCTATACGTAATTCACAAAGGCTCAATCTTGATAAAACTTCATACGATAGAGACGTGTAGAATATCAGAAATATTTTTCATTATTTAACTTTACATTAATTATTTACAGATGGGGATGCGTTTCTGGAGCTCAAGGAGAAAAGTTACAATTCTAGTACTTTTACTTCTTATCGTATTCTCTTTATTATTTTTTTACACTTCACAAATTTTGACGTTGAATGAACTAAGTCTCAATTCAAGATTGTAAGTATTTTAAAAACTATTTTTATGTTGTAGTATATTATTTTAATTTAATTTAAATATCACAGAAAGAACATATGGGGCATAAGAAACACATTCACGCTCGACAATGGCGGCCGGTGCAATCTGCCGAATCTGCCCGTGAACTCATCTATTATGATGAAGTTTGTGAAAGAAGTACCGCCAATCAAGTGTGTTAAGGGTGGTGTAGATTGGGCGATTTGTAAGGTATTGGAAACTGATATGTGTAGAAATAAGTAGAAAAATAGCTAATGTTACTGTTTGTGTACCCAGAGACACGTTTCAATTTTTTCATGAATCAAATTAACAACACGCTGTTAATTTGATTTTTTCCGTAGTAAAACATTCAAAGCAATGTATATAAAAAAATTAATTCTTATATAATTGTCCTTATTTTCATCACTAATATGTGCATAATGGCAAAAAGGCGTGCGATGCTCTTGTCACTGAATAAGTAACCCTACTTCTCATATCTTAAGTTTAATTTAATGGGTTGTCACGACCCTGCAATATGGAGATCAAAGTTCTATTTTTAAATGTAAAAACATATTCACAATTTTTTTTTTAAATAAGAGTTATATAAATTCTCAGTAATATATCTTATCACAGTTTGTTGAAACATAACTCAAATGTTGCTAATCAATTATACCCAATATGCTTAAAAAATATCATATTTTTAAATACTTCAATATGGATAAGTGTAGTTTAAAGTCAAGTATTATAAAATATACATGCATGGTAATATAATGTACTAATTTACTTTTTGCTATTGTATGATATATTAATTTTTTTTTTTTAGAAACACGAATGCAAAGTCAAAAATGAAATAATTGAAAAGTTTAGCTCCATTAAGTGTCATTATAGCGATGTTGTATGGGTAAATGATAATGAAAATAAGCTAGGTCGAACCACCACTATTGAAGGCAGCGATTCGTATTTTTTAGAAGCATCTGATTTTGTAGATGTATTTTGTGAAGGAGAAAAAAAGGATGACGCAAAAGCAGACAAGTATGCAATACATGATTTATGTCTATATTTTTTTAACTGTAAAACATATCATAGGTGGTCGGGTACTTTGATCGGTATCAGAAACAGTTTCGAAATTAAAAAAAAGTTATCATGGGAAAAACCCAACGGACAAGCGATCCGATATAACGTAATCATGCTAGGGTTTGATTCGTTATCGAGGAATACGTTTATTAGAAAATTACCAAAGAGCTATAAAGTGTTGACGGAAGAATTAAATTGTCATGTTTTGGAAGGGTAATATTGATGAAACTTCTCCGTATTATTTCTAGAAACTTGTAATTGAGTAAAATAATTCATGTTACAGTTATAATATTGTGGGAGATGGCACTCCTCAGGCGCTCATACCTATACTGACCGGATTTACGGAATTGGAATTGCCGGATACGAGAAAAAGAATGGGAAGTAAAGCATATTTTGTCAATGAATATCCGCTTATATGGAACGATTTTACTGAGAATGGGTAATATACAATATAATAGATAATAGATGCAATAATAATAAAAAGATTTAGCTCTAATTAATATTGTATTTGTTGTAGTTATGTAACAGCATTTCAAGAAGATACTCCGAATGTTGGTATATTCACATATCGACTGAAAGGATTTAGCAATCAACCAACAGATCATTACATGCGTCAGTACTACGTTCATACTGAGCCAAGGCAGAAAAAGTGGACTAGATTTTGCTATGGCGACACACCTAAACACAAAATAATGCTAAATTACTGTAAACAGGTATGTTTGTAATTAAATATAACAATCTAGCTCTTTGATCTTATACGTCTTTCATATTTTAGTTTATTGATGCTTATGCCGAATACCCTAAGTTTTTATTTGCTTTCCACGGTGAGCTATCTCATGATGACTATAATCTTATACAAGCTGCTGACGACGATCTCGTAGATTGGATGAGAGATTTGAAAAAATCGAAAGTTCTAGACAACTCCATTTTTATCTTAATGTCAGATCACGGACACAGGTAAATTATGAATATAAACAAACAGCTCCATGTAGAACATTCTGATCTTAGTCACTGGTGAAATAATAAATATGTTATTAGTAATTTTAAACTTTGCTGAAATAACTAAATGTTATTCTGAAAATAAAAATCAAGTTAATATATTTGCATTGTTCGATTAAAAAAACCCAGAAAAAAAAACTGTCTACTTTGTAATATTTACAAAGCAAATCGGAAACTCGTCAATTTGACGGGTGCCGTAAATTTAATCTAATGGATGCCATAAATCTAATAAACAAGGTCTATTTACAATTTTTTTTAAATTTTATTTCCCTATTTAAGGATATCAGTAATTTTTTTACAAGAGTCAATATACTTTTTATGCTGTGAAAGATGCAGTAAAGAGCAATAATCTTCTTCTTATGGAAGTTGGCCTTAAAAATCATTCAACTATTGCAGGCTGCAAAAAATATCATATAGTAAATACCTATGTATAGCACGTTTTAATGCTTTGAGTGGTAATGCCGTATATATACGGTGGTCGATCTTTCACTGCCTTGAGGTTTTTGAGAAGAAACAATAAATAAAAAGCATTATTTTTATATATAATAATTATTTTTTTAATTTGCTTTAATGTAAATGATTTCTATAGTAAATAAAACTAAAAAATTAAAGAGTGTGAAATAAATTAACATAACAAAAACTATTGAGAGCCTCTGAAGGGTTAACAATGATAAGCACAGTGTCCGACGTCAACACTACAGTCAACAATATCACTGCTCTTATAATTTATCAATTTGGGAGTAAATAAAGTTTTTGCTCTTCGTGCTCTGCAACTTTTGCAAACATATGTCGTAATTAACAGATGGTACATAGAAAACAAATTTTAGAAACGATACTGCTTCTTCAATTCTAAAATATAAAATTACAGCTGCCAAAAAAATTCTCATGTTAAAGTTCCTACAATGCCTTTCACTGGAAAGGTAAAGAGATAATTCTTGTTGATCACTTTTCAAAAAGTACTCTAAAAAATCTTGTTCATCATTAGAAAAAGTGTATAAACCTTAATAGAAATACATAGAACTTTGTAAATAACCCTTGTATAAAATACAACAATATTTTCTGCAGTTCATGAATAATTAGTGTTAAATTAATATAAACATTAAACAATGTATTTGTTCACATAATCTTTAAAGTGATATAGATGTACACTTTTCCTTATATTGCTTTGTTTATATAATATCATTTTTATTTAAGGTTCGCCAATATTCGTGATACACTTCAGGGTAAGCAAGAAGAACGGTTACCCTGGTTTTCATTTGTGTTTCCTCCTGATTTTAAATTTACGAGACCCGGCGCTTTGGATAATTTTAAAGAAAACACAAAACGTTTGACCACTCCGTTCGATATACACGCCACGTTTTTAGACATCCTCGGATTGAATCCAAATGATAATTATGACATTCACAGTAAATTTCCGCCTAGATCGCTCTCTTTGTTTGGACCTGTAAGTATGAAATAATGATGTAGAAATATTATTTTTATTGTGAGTTAAGTGTTTTACAATTATGTTGAGGCATCAATTATTATACAAAATGTCAACCTATATGAGAAAGCCGAGATTATATTAAATAGTAATCAAATCAATTATAAGAAAGAAATGTTTCCATATTGTTCTATATGCAGTCATTGGTCATCTTTGACTTTAGTCAAAGCATGTTGAAAACTCTTTAACCATTGATGTTCTTTAGGTTCACGTCGTGTTCACTGTCTTCGTAACATTTCGCAGCAGCATAATAGGGCAACTAACCTTGAGGGATTAAGAACGTAACTGGACAACTGGTAGCTTTTTCTTTACATGCTAACTTGTCTATTCAGTAAAATTAACGTGCTGCAACTGGCATAATTTATTGTATTAAAAAAAATGATTTCATCAACTTTTAAATATGTTTTATTCGAAGAAAAAATAATGTTTGGTAAGCCTGTAGTAGAATCTCATTAACAGTTATTAGCCCATGATATTCACAGCACAATGTTAATATCGCTGGAGTGCTCTATTCGTGAATTTTCAGTAGCTTAACAAGTAGCTTCTTCTTAATCCCGTTATCTTGTTATTTGAGTAAAATGAACATGCTGCAACTGGCATCATCTTTTGTATTAAGATTTTTTTCGACTTACTAATAAATTTCCGAAATGGGGCAAAATTTATGGACATCATAGCCCATTGCGGCAGTTAAGTTTTCATTTAACTCACCCTTGTATATTTTATATGTATATGATTTGCCGCTCAAGACGCACTGAAAGAAAGTAGCCCAAAATTTATTATCTCTTTTATACTGACTCAATATTACAATATGATTTTAGATATCACCAAATAGAACTTGCGGACAAGCTGGAATTGAAGCACATTGGTGTGCATGTCTCAATTGGAATACATTATCGGTAAACGAACCCATTGCTCAAAGACTCGCCGATCATCTCGTCGGAACTATCAATGAATTTCTTCAACCCTTTTTGTATGATTTCTTATAGTTACCTTACTATCATAATTGGTAAATCTTTAATGAAATAATGATTTTTGTAGAGATCGTTGTGCCCTTTTAAGCATAGATAAAATAGAATGGGTGATGAGCTTAGGCGCCACGGAAGATCTTTTGAGTTTCAAAAAAACAATGGACAAGGATGGATTTTTACCTGATTTATCTGCTACTACAAGCTATGTAACAACCATGTTTCAAATAAAGGTAATTATTGCATTGCATTTCATATGATTTATAATAAAATTTGTTTTATTTTAAATGATGTATTTTTAGGTGCGTCTAATGCCGGGAGCTTCATTGTTTGAAGCCACCTTATCTTATAACGTAGATGAAGATTTCCTTACTATGAAGCTGTCAGATGTGTCGCGAATAAATAAATATGGCAGTCAAGCGAGATGTATATTAAACGATCAACCACAGCTAAGAAAGTATTGTTATTGTACAAAAGATTAGCGTTTAATTGCATAAAGTTTACTGTGTGAAAAGAGTACCTTGATATATAAAAATAATTAGCCCTTCTAATTGTGCAATATCATTATATAATAATAATTATAAAAAAATCCAAATAAGACTACTTTGTTTTATAATGTCGTAATGTTAGTGTATTTGTATGTACATAATGTGAAGAATATACATACATATGTAGAATAGGTTTTTTCAATTAAATTGAATTAATTTTTTTCTATAACTATTGGTTGTAATACTTATAAATATATTTTTATAAATGTTGATAAGTTCATTAAATTACATATGTTACATTAAAAGTGCCAATTTGTTACTCTACCTTCGAAAGTCGGCAATCGTAAACTTAGATCAGAGAGTTTTATAATGTATCAATTGATTCATAGTTATTAATAAAAGAAAATTGAACTGAAGAATCGATTCATATTAAAAAGCTCCCATTTTACACAACCCAATTCTGTAATGCAGTTAATTAATATAAAAAAACATACATATTCACAATAATTCTATCATTTTTTTACTTATAATTAAACTTATCGTATAGTATTTTCTGTGACTTAATTATAACATTAATAATTAAAAATTAAACATTTTTAACAAATAAGCAATATATTTTCTAGGATCATAAACTGTCTATTTAAGGCTGTGTTAAATATTTTGAATATAAAAATTATTATTTCACTTGAGTTTTGTACGAATTTATATTGTATTATCTTTAAAAAATGTGTATTTTTAAGGAAGTCGCAATATGAATATAATAATCTTTTCTGAAAACGTGTTCTAGTTGTGTATCTTATGTGGAATTATACTATGATTACATTTATTTTTGATATATGTGAAATACAAAATTATAAAATCACTCTTTTTGAACATTTATAATGTATGGAGAAAAGTCTTATTTTGACTCTGTCTCTTCTTTAAATTATGAGTTTAACTTTTTCAAAAGATTAAACTCATAGTTTATAATTTTTTCTTTAGCGTCTGAATAAATCTTGCTCAAATGGATATACTATGTATGATTATTGTTTTCTTTAATCTGTGACTTAATTTATATGTAAAATAAATGAAAACAATTTTCAATTAAGCTGATTTTGTGATATATGATTTAAGCAATTATTTTACTTAATAAATAATATATCAACCTTTTGAATGATTTTTAAATATAATATTTTTGGTTTAATAAATTTTTTTTTTATATTTAATAATAATATTGATAATTATACTTTTTAAGATATAAAATACACATAAAACCTCTGACGTTTTTTTCTATTAAACGCAATATTCATTTGAAAGAAGATCGGCGACACAAAAGTAGTACTATTCTTGATACTTGCATATGAAACAATTAGAAATTTTCCATATTTTTTATATTAAAGAGTTGTAAGTGTATTTGTAGCGTTTGTGAGAATTTGTTTTGCCAGACATTTTAAGCCATAATTATGAGTATCAGATGTCATTAGTGCATTAAATGTAATGTACAACTGTGATTGCGTGTTCTTAGTATTTTGAATCAACCTTTTATGTTTTCAATTAAACTACATTACGGCTGTAGTATAACAAAGTTGATTGTTAAGTTTGGCATTAAGGATAAAAACACGAGTAAATGAAATTGGTAAAAAAGCCACATTGAATTCAGTTCAGTTTTTTTGGATGTCAAAATTTGCAAGGGATTTTACAGAATGGAGAAACATGCTGCTGCCGTTTGCAACAACATATTTTGCGAATAAGAAGTTTGTATATATGAACTTAAAAATGAAATACAACAATCGTTTGAATATATTGCGGATTGGGGGGGGGGGGGGATACGGTTGGCGAATCTGGAACTATGCTGGCGAAACCAAGTTGGAGTGACAGTGGAGGACATACTCTATTGGCGACGCGAAAATGACGTATTTATCTAAAACTAACATTAACTCTGCACCAATGATGCTTGATAGATGTTTTGTGGGGGTTTTAGATGTGGGGGTGTCAGAGATAATGTTTTGTATTTTGAGTTCTTCGTTAAAGTCTAAGTTTTTGTAAATTTTATATATTCAGCTGTAATAATTTAACGGTGTTCAGGGCCGGTTTAAGAATATTTAGCGCCCCGGGCTCTAAAAAAGTCTGGATTTTTTTGTACATTTACGGATGCTGCAAGAGCTAAAAAAATGTAATCTAAGAAAAAAGATAACATTTGTAAACTAACAAATATTTCAGAGTGACCTTTATTTAGCTCTCGCAGCATCTCTAAATGAACAAAAAATCCCAGATGACTTTTTTGTCAGTTGGACGGCACTGCTTATGATATCGTGGCATCAAATGGTGCCCCTTTCTATATTATAAAAATATTTATGAATTTTAATACACTAATTTGTTAAGCAAAGTGTATTTTTGTGAACAAAAATGTCATTAAAACCCTTTCACTGCGAATGGGTTCTATAAAAGTTATCAAGAAAATCGCCAGTACTCATTAGGCACTTAAAGATGCCATAAAAATTTGAGCCTAATAATATAATAATACGGTTATTTAGTTCAATTCAGGGCTGTAAATCACTTGAATTTATTGAACCATAATATTTTTTAAAATATGACCTGAATAGGTGCTCCCCACATATTAACAAATTTCTAAATGGCGCGCAAAAATATCAACTGAGGTGAAAGGGTTAATACTATATTTTTTTTCAGTAATTAACTAGTCGTATGTTTCCATTATTTATTCTGGTCAGGAACTTAACATTTAAACAAGTTATTATGAGAAACGAGACAAACTTCAACTTAAATATTTTTGCCTCTTTTAGTTGTATATAATTCATATGTGAAGGTATCGAATCTCAGTTATTTGATTGATCAGATTGGTTTTTTTATTTTATTATACGTGAGGAAAACTAAAATTGCACAAAGAGTGGAATTTGAGTTATTCGCACTGGCAACACTTCGGACAAAGGGTGGCGGCTGCGAGGGTAGTGTCGCCGGGTTGGGCTGTCGTCTTTTTGTCGTAGAAAATCAATCGTAAACATTACAGCTGAGAGATAAATTTGCACAGTTCGGTGTTTCTAATTATATTGTTGAAAACGTGGTATTGTGCAAACATCCGTCCAGTTGGATTTATATTGGTGTTTGTAAACATGATCATAACATGTTTTATCATCCATCAAACGTCAGTGGTGCGATGACTTCTGTGTAAGTTGACATATTTATTTAACAAATAAGATTTTTATTTATAATATGAATAACAATAGTTCTTATCGTTTATTTAAATTTAACAATATGTTTAAATTTTAAATTGCCAATGGTCGTTTGTATTATTGTTATGTTATCATTTATGAATTAAAAGGTGGTGATAGTTTTTTAATTAATAATTATTATGAAAAAGATGGCGCTAGTGTCGCTATCGTTTGATTTGAATATTATTTGGTCGATTCTTTATTTCTTATGATTCTTTATTAAAAAAATTATCATCGTGCGCTTTGTTTGGTATCCCTGCAAAAGCTTTCGTTCGGTGTATTTCTGTAGCCGTAGACACTGTAACTAACCGGTTCGGTTTTAGACCGAGTAGATTTTGACGCGCTTCTTCCGGGACGCATTTAGAACTCCCTCCGACATAGTCTGATCGCCTGATCTGACGGCCGATCGTAAATCTTTTCACTCCCAATGACAATACGAGACATCGAGAATATCACACAAGCTGACCAACATAACGGCAAATCTAAAGCGTACATAAAAAAACGCTTAATTCGCATCCACGTGTCGTTGATTATCATGGAGATCCCACCCAGGCTTTCTCCGTAATTCGTAAGAATTTACTATTAATTTATAATTTCGCCTCTGAAACAACCCTCCTCACCTTTTAAACGCATTAAGGGATTAATTGTTTAATTTAAGTTTAGAAAAGGGAATGAAAAATTAGTAAAAAAAAAATTAATTAATTTTTACATCTAACTTATGTGTATATAACCGATCATATATGGACGGATTCTATGGAAGGCGTGAGTTGCCCCTCTGCTGTTATGCGCTCGTATTTTTCGGGTCAGAATTTATATAAAAAGGTCAGAATATTGGCGGCCAGAATAAATATAAGATGCTTAGAATTTATATTATTTTGCCGGAAGTTATACAATATTAAATGGTTAGAATTTAGATTGAATTCAGAATCATTTTAATTATTTTGACAGATGGTCAGAATAATTTTAGAATTTATAAAGAATAGCCAGTATTTATATTACATTATTTATATTTCCCCCCAAGGTCAGTTTTATGTTGACAGATGGTCAGCATAATAATACATTGTCATTATCAAGATGTTTTAGAACCAACTTGTTAATTTCGAACTTTGTCGCTGACCAGGTTTGACGTGAAGCGGCTGCTTCCTCGGTTTTCTTTGGGTCATTTGGTATATACTCGGCGTAGCGTAGATTAGTGCGAGTTCTGTTGAATTATTGTATTTCTAAAGTTAGAAGTAATGTAGTAGAAAAGTCAATTTTGTTCTGTGCAAAAGAGAAACTGCTAAAATATATCGCTAACTCGTTTCTGTTAATGCCAATGAACAGTCAAAATCGCGTGAATTTAAAACAGGAAAAAGTGACGTTTATGATAAAAATAAGAGTAAATGACCATTATGAATTTATTAAACGTGTAATGATAGATTAGCTTTATGCCTGTCTAGAACTGTTACCGAAAAATTGGACTATTGAAAATTCTGCGCGCGTTGGGTATTGAAAGTGACACGAAACATCAATGACGTTTCGTGCAAACACAACATGTAGCATATGATAAATACACATATTTTTATTATAAGTAAATCTTAATATAAAATACTTTTTACTAATTATATCACACCTCCAATATACATAAGTCGTTAAGACCTAAATATTTCAAGTATCTTACGATATGCAATACGAAGGTCACACGTTTCTGGCATTCCTTTGCCCAAAAGTTTACAACATAAATGTTCAGTCTTCCACACGTCTGTTTGTTAGTTCAAGAAGCTCAAAGCAGAATTATCTCTTGGTGATGACACGCCGTGTAAATATAAATATTTCGATTAGTACGATATTCGTATTCGACGTTTAGAGCAATTCGCAAAAAACTCATAATAACACTTACGTCATTTTTGGTGTGTGCAATAAAAATATGCGAATTGTAAATATTTTACTTTTACGGTGGCTCCGAAGTACAGTTCTCAAATATACATAGATGGGGGTAATAAACTGAATGGTTGGCTGTATCGTTTTATTATATAGAACGAGACATTTGAAAACGAACGGCCCGAAACGGACCTTATCTTTATGGCTGGGTTGATAATTTTGGAAGTGTGGATAGATGAAGGGTTTAGCAATTTGGAATTGCGCAGCGCTGATTCGAATAACGCTCATAAATTAAGCGAATCGTGCCCCGAATTACGTTTATAACCTATTTTAATCCGAAAACTAACTTAAATTTGTTGAAAATAATCTTCCAAATATAATGATCTTCATTTAACTTTAAAGTTTTAAACTTAAAAGTTTCGGCGAGAAACTCGCATTCATCAACACGCTGTCAACTTAGCTGAAAAGCTTTTATAAAAGTTGAACGAAAGTGCAAATAAAAAAAATGAGCGAATTGAACCAAACTAATATTTATGTTTCATATTATTTACTGTATTTTTTTCCATTCCATTATTAATTATTTTAAGTAGGTGGTAGGTACATTTAGTGCATAGACAATATATTTTATTGATAATAGCTTTCGTACACGGCTTCACCCATATCATCATTTACTCATAAATCACGTTTTTTGTTGAATTTTTCCTCTGTCTATACTTACATATATGTACTTGTTCTGAAAGCTACGCTCGTGGTATTGCGACCTAAAACTGACCATGATAAAAGTATTCAACAATCAAATCAACTCCCGTCATTTTGTTCAAATTGACTCAAAGCCGAAGTCTAGAAAGCGAAAAAGCAAATCGCTTAGATTTAACAAGCTTATATTTAGATATTTGCAATACTATTTTAATGTTGTTTAGAGATATTTTATAACACCGGTTCTAATAAAAAAATAGCATGGGTTTCAAGGTTATATTATTGTATAATTCTAAATTCATATTCGATTATGTTAATCAAACATATTCCGCATATATAAATACATATAATACTGTTTGTATATTTAATGAACATACTATATAAATAAATAATTATGCACTATGAGAACCTTCAAATGTAAATTAGCTATTTGAAAATTTATTTGTAATGATCGATTATGATGTTCAATGCAATTACACGTTTTGCTCGATAACAAAATTGGATAAGGTCAGAGAGTTAATTAAATTCAAGACAAGATTTTAAACACCCTCTCTCACTCTTATTCCAATTCCCATTCTTACTCATAATATTATACATATGCATGTACATCTGTACATTTTAATGTAATCACGAAAGATAAATATAAAACGTAGCTTTCTCAGTTCAACACATTATAGAATTGTTAAATTTTGATATTTTACGTTGCTTTACCGCTCTATTTAGACTGCTTCTTATTTTAAATTGTTTGAAACAGTTTACTTCAATGTACGTTAAAATTTGTATAATTTTTAGTTTTGTAGATCGTGGGAGTGTTCCTTTATTTCAATATACTACACGGGAATAGCTTAATAATTGTGACGTTAGAAATAAAATTTGCATTATCCGTCTCTTACAAGAAAACTAATTGTGTGACTTGTGTTCCTTCATATTTCACCGAGTACAATTCAAGGGGTAGGGGTTAAACCGCATATCAAATCTAATGTTACATTTCGAGTGATAGATTCGTCGAAACATTAGGTGATCATGTATCACATTTCAACAGTATATACGCGATGATTTTTTTTATCTCCAATAGTATAAATAGGTATTGAATTCAAATACATACAATTAATATATGGAAATTTGTTCCATAGCAAACTAGTGTTTTTCAAAATACTGTACTTCAAAAATACCTACATAATTAAAAATTAAAAAATTAAGCCGTCCAAAAAAGCCGTGCTAATCTTATATTATCTAGTTTTTGCGTTTGATTTCTTGATACTGCATGAAAATGCTTTTTAACCCTTTTTGTGCCAGGGCCCTGATCGATCGTCCCTCCATGTAACTTCATCCTACTGATCAAATAGTTTATTTTTTGTAAAATTTTGTAAAGCACAAGCTATACATAGTGTATATGTATTATAGCTTGCTATATAGTACATACCCTGACCTATAAACAATTCCTTTATCTAAGAAAAGGAGATTTAGAAGGCCATAAATGACATTTGCTGCACTCGCGAGAACAAAAGCAAAATACACCAAGTTTGACCTTTCACGCCGGCAAAAACATAAGCGTTCGAGTTCCTATTGTCAAAAAATTATTTTCATGCTAATTTTCAAATGATAAAATTTATAAAAATATGATTCGAAAACATTTCATGCAAACTAGAAATTGATTTTTGTATAAAATTTTATGAAATTATTTTAGTATTTATACACTTTTAATGTTTTCTATTGTATCAAATGTATTTTATTTCGTTCAACAAACAGAGTTCATATTAAAAAAATGTTGAATTTTTAAAAAATAATAATTTAAAAAATATTAAAATTATGTACTGCTCTGAAATATCCATTTAACTCACGATTTTATTGCGTTTGACGTGGATTTTTAGCAGGGACGTCATTTGTAGGAAATAATATAAATATTTAACAAATTCTGTATGAATATTTTTTAATTTCTTATTTTAATCAATTGATTTTGCTTTCAGTTTGCTTCCTGTTAATTTTGTGATCGATCTGTAACCAATTTCCGTTGTGAGAAGTTGCCTTGTGACCAATGTTCGTGTGAGCAATAATCATCCGCGTGACCAATGCTCGATTAACCAGTTGCCATATGAGCAATGATCACCGAACCGAAAAGTTATATGCATTGTATTATTTCCATTCACGTTATGGCCCACCTTTGCTCTAAACCATTTTTCAAATTTTAAAATAATGTGATTTTGTCAATAATTCTGTTATATGTGTAACAGTGAAACACATTATGAGTATAGTATTTATTAAGTGTGTTAACGCGCTCTAAAATTTATTTTTCACAATCTTTTCTGTATTTCTTAATTTTATTTTTCTAAAAGTAATGTGACAACCCTGACATTATGGTTTTTTATTTGTCTGCACCAAATTTGATTTGACATATTTTTTTAAACGTATTTGTTTGAAAATATGTGAATATTTTTTTTACGAAATTTTATTATTATTATTTTTTTTAATAGCTATGTGAAAACCTTGACGTTTTTTATACATCTGTATTAAATGTTTTATTTGTATTTTACAATATTTTTTAATTATTTTATTTTTACATTTTGTAATGTGGCAACCATGGTTCTAGTAAAAATGTCATATTGTATACATCATTGTACACCATAGATACATTTTAAAAAAAAAAATTTCAATAGCTTTTGGTATATATATTTTGAACGTTATAAGATAAATCGGTAGATGTTTAGGAAAAAGTTTTTCATTAACCATCGAAATAGTTTAAAGTTTTCATAGATAGCGGAGTGACGGTGGCATTGTATTTTTACAGGTGGCGCTCTCCGGCCCCGCGGGCCCCCGACTCGGCCCCCTCTTCAGCCAGTCCGCGCCGCAGCCGCTCGAGGCGCGCTCGTGTCGCGCGAGTGCCGCGAAAAGCGACTCCGCTACGGAAATAAACGCGCCGCGCCGGGGCTAAATTTGCGCAGCCGATGCCGACGCGCAGATGAACCGCGGCCATCCCGCCTCCTCCCGCGACCAGGATGACTCCTGCGCCCACCCGACCTATCGGAACCGCGAGCGCGAATACAATTACCTGAACGCCCTCGACGACTTCTCCTGTCTCCTGGAGCGGTACCCGCACGTGCTGCAGAACCGGCGCGTCGCCGACCTCCTCGCCGACCCCGAATCGGGCATCACCCCCTCGGTCGTCCTCGAGTCCATCAGGGAGCGCGAGAGGAGGGCCGAGCGGGAGCGCCACTTCGAGGAGTCTTTCGCGCGGGCGGAGCGCACCATGGCGGCGACGGCCAAGCACGCCAGAGACAAGTTCGACGCAGGCGAGGAGGACATAGCCGCCATCGCCAAGCAGATCTCCGATCACGCGGAGGCCATCTACCAGACCTGGAAGTCTAGAGGCCTGGCGCCCGCGGAGATCCTCAACTGTCGCTCCCCCCAAAGCGAACCCCAAACCTCCGAAGCTCCCCTCCCCGTGGCGGAGCTGCTAGCGAGAGCTCCCGAGATGGACAACAACAATCTAGAAAAGCTAGTCAACAACTTCGTCAACGAAGACAAGGCTAGACAGCGCAACAGATCTCCATCCAAAACCCCATCTACCATCCAATTCGCCTTACAGAAGTTCGAAAAGAACACGTCGCCTCAAAAACCCGGCTCTCCTTCTTCTCCGTTCGGACCCAAAA
This sequence comes from Plectrocnemia conspersa, assembly GCF_051122295.1. Classification (NCBI taxonomy): domain Eukaryota; kingdom Metazoa; phylum Arthropoda; class Insecta; order Trichoptera; family Polycentropodidae; genus Plectrocnemia; species Plectrocnemia conspersa. The sequence goes on from NW_028277167.1 coordinate 15,633,794, forward strand.
TGAACCAAAAATCACCAGTCAAGCCGGACCCTCCCGCTTACGCGTCGAAACCCGCGATCGGAATCAAACCCCAAGTCGCACCCAAGACCTTCGGCCTACCTCAACAAGACGCGCGCGACGGCGACACGATAGAAGTCACATATCCGCCCGACATAGTCCCTCAGAAACCGGAAACTCCCAAGAGACCAGCCGGCCTGAGCCTTCAAATCCCCGCTAATCTACAAACGTGGCCTCTCAAAAATAAGATAATAGATCACAAACTTCAAAAATCGCCGGCGCTCGCAAACGACGTCCAACAGCAAAAACCGGGCGCGACCAAATCACCCAAAGCGGACAAGTTTTCCACTCTGCCCGGAAGCGCGAAAACTAGCACCGCCGCTTATCTAGACGAAGTCGCGAGAGAAGAAGAAAGACTGATAAACGCGCTGAAGACCGGCGTCGCTCTGAGCGAAGATTCGGACTCGTCGCCGTTCGCGTCCAAGACTAGGAGTCTCGCCAAAAAAGAGGGCTCACCCGTCAGAGAGTCGGTCAAACCGGATTTGATCCCGACCGAGAACACCGGCTTATCGCTGGTGGACTACGCCAAGAACAAGTACATCGACAGTCTGGAGAATCCTCCGACGCAGCAGAGACTGGAGGCGAACAAGTCGACAGTGGCCAGCCCCTCGCCGGGGCTGCAAGTGACCGAGACGAGGAGCAAGTTCGAAAACGGTGATAAAAGTGATATCAACGGTGCGGCTCCGCCGGGGCGATGGGGCGCTCCCAGAGGCCCCAGCGCGAGAAGAGTCGAACAAGTGCCTCATCCGGAGTTGACGACCCAACAGAAGCAGCACATCAAAGCGCAGGCCGACAAGGTGGCCGGCAGCCCGGTGAGGCCGTTCCTCACCCGGGGCTCCGTGGCCGAGAGGGTGCTCATCTTCGAGAAGTGCCCCAGCGAACTGCTGCTGGACAAGAGAAAAGCGCCGGCCGTCGCATCATGGCGCACGGGACACGACGTGATGGCCAAGGCTCAGGTGAGACATTTTTTTATTCAAATATATTTGTTGTTCGACGCGTTCGCCTCGAGATGCAAATCGCTATGTAATCGAATTTACATAATGGATTTTTATTTGCACAAGCGCGCGTATTTCGAATAAACGGACTGTTGTTGATGCTGTGCATATTTTGGAATAAATAAAATACAAACCGCTCATATGTGCATACATACATATAGTGGAGTGAAGACCACCAAAATACGCGGGTCACTCAACTTTCAGGTTCTCGACGCATTCCGGTGCATCCTAACGCTCGTTCCACGATAGATAATCTTTTTCGAACCTAAAAAGTGCTTTCTGTCATATTATTTTAATGTATATTTAAAATACATATCGTTTTCGCTGTGTTTTTCATTCTCTATTGGTCTCTTCTGTGTTTGTGGATGTAGTGGGGCTGGACGTATTTATATAACATAAAGTCAATACGTTTTTCATTGCTACTATTTTACTATACACGGGTTTTGCCACAAATATAAAATATTATAACTCGAATTACTCGTTGATTTCAGCTAGTTTTTTTCAAAATAAGGTCCATGTGATTTCTCTATAAACACACATTTAACTCATTTTTGTAATTTATTGACAGTAATTAAAGGAATACTTTTATAAATAAAATGTTTTAAAAGAAAGAGGTTGGTTATATTTTGACAAAATAAATCAAATAATTGGTCAGATCTTAAACGGCGTTTTATATATTAAATGTTATGTTTAAAAATGAACTTGTTAGTTATATTTTAACACATTATTGGGTCGGTAGTTTTGTTTGATATTTGTCAGTAATTTAATTAAACACTCGGTAGTTTTAATTATTGGCAAGTTACTTAACCCTTTGTAGTACAAAGTTTTTTTTCCAATAAGTGTTGCTTAAAATCAAAGCCATTTTGAATGAATATATTTAATTAAATAATGTATGTATTTTTAATATAATTAGTATTGTATTAATTTAAAAAATATAAAATATTTTTTTTATATATTAATTTGTTGCTATACTCCGTTTCTTTTAACCGAGTCTTTGTAAGTGAAAAAGAGATGACAACTTTGGGTGTACGCTTCACCAATTTACTACATTTTTAAATTTTTTAATTGGATTTTTTTATTGAAATTCAATTTTTATAATTTAATGGAATTCAATTTCTATTAATTCAAGAAATGTACTAATATTAATTTTATTAGATTATATTTTTTATTTATTTATAAGAATTGTTTTAATAATTTCTTTTTCTATTATGTTATATAGAGATACTTATATAATTAATGAAATATTTAAAGTACGTGTTATTTATTTAGTTTTATTATTTATTTTATTTATTTTAAACTAATATTAAAAAAATTCAGACGTTATAGACGTATGAGCTCCCAGTAAAAAACAGATATGTGTGACAAAGGACTACAAAGGGTTAAATGAGTGTTATCTTTTCAACATATACCATAAGTTATTTGGTTTCATTTCGGTTAATATTTTGGTTTAACGGAAAGTAGTTTTAATATATAATAATTGTGTATTAAATGTTTATTTTAAAATACAATGGATATTTAAAATACAATATATTTAAAATATTTATATTTAAAATACAATAATTGAATCGAATATTGGTATTTTAACAGAGACTTGTGTTTATTGGGTCAGAGTAATTTAATTTAACGGTTAGTTTAATTAAATTACTCTGGTCTGTTTTTTATGTTAAATTTATATTTTACAATTTACTGATAGATATATTTTGACCAAATATTGTTATTTTTTAACTTAAATTTTTGTCAGTAATTTGGTTTAATGGTAAGTAGTATTATTCTTGTTTATAAACGATCAGTGATTATTAAAGGATCTGATTTTTTTAAATGTTATGTTTTAAAATGAAATATTTTATTATATTTTGACCAAATATTGTCACTTTAACCCTTTGAGTAGTGAGTTAATTTATACACATCTGTTAATTTGCTCGTATATATTTATTTGCGAGTGAGTTAATTTTAGATATTTTTCCATAATTATTTCTGTTGTAATTTATTTATTATTATTTTATATTACGTTTACAGTAAATTATATAAATAACAGCGATTCTCAACGTTTTATTACTTTGATTTATTTTACTACTTTTTTGTATTTTAACCCTTTGGCTACCGAAATCCGATATATCGGCTTTCGCTACACTAGCGAGAACTGCCGGATCCGACGGCTCCGAAATCGTAGTATCCAATACATTTTCAACCGTCTGTAGGGTAATTGCTTCAGGGGTTTATAACATTTTTTTCAAATATATGTTATAAATATATTATAATCATTATTTTTATACATATACACACATATATATATATATATATATATATATATATATATATATATATATATATATATATATGTATATGTATATATATATATATATATATATATATATATATATATATATATATATATATATATATATATATATATATATATATATATATGTATATATATATATGTATATATATATATATATATATATATATATATATATATATATATATATATATATATATATATATATATATATATATATATATATATATATACATATATATATATATATATATATATGTATATATATATATGTATATATATGTATATATATATATATATATATATATATATATATATATATATATATATATATGTATGTATATGTATATATATATATATATACATATATATATATATTAGGGGTACCGGAAAAGATTCCATTTTTTTTACATTCCTTGTTTGAGATCAGTTTGACCCTGGACACGGTGGAGTGAGCATCTTTGTATGTTTTTTTGTCTATAGTATTGTTCCTCGGCTTTCTTTTTGCGCCATAAATATTTTTTTAATCTTAAGGGTAAAATTAGCAAACCAGAAGCAATCGAACAATACATACGGCATTGCATGCTACTTTTTTTTCGATTAAAGCTGGAAAGCAACTAAGGCAGCTAAAACCATTATTGAAATTTATGGAGCAGTAATAACAGCAAACAGATGCCAGTTTTGGTTCCGGCGATTTAAATCTGGCGATAGGACCTTAACAGACGTTCCGAAATCAGGACGACTTTCGAAATTCGACGATGAACTGCTGAAGGTCATTTTGTAATCAAATCCTGGTCAAAGTATCGAGGATTTATCCCAAAAACTTGCTGCTCCGTGGTCTACAGTGCAAGAACACAAAAAAATTCGGCAAAACTAATCGAATGGGTGTTTGGGTTCCCCGTGCGCTGTCCGTAGCGAACAAAGAGGAGCGAATGAACACGTGCGATTCACTGTTGTCAAGAAACAGAATTCACCCATATTTGGATTAAATTGTGACTAGTGACAAAAAGTGGATAGTATACGACAACGTGGTGCGAAAAAAACAATGGCTTTCAAAGAAGAAAGTACCTGTTCCGACCCCTAAGCCCGACCTCACCCTTCGCAAGTCCTATTGTGTGTATGGTGGGATATTCGTGGAATTATCCATTATGAACTGTTAAAACTGGGTGATACGATAACTGCAGAAGTTTATTGTCAACAACTCAAAAGATTGAATGAGAAATTAAAAGTAAAACGTCCGAATTTGATAAACCGAAAAGGAGTGATTCTGTTACACGACCACGCGCACCCTCTCAGTGCAAAGATGACCCGTGAAAAAATATGCAATTTAAATTTTGAAGTCTTGAAGCATCCTACATATTCGCCAGACCTCGCTCCTTCTGATTTTTATCTCTTTAGATTTATGGAACATTCATTTAGGGACAAAAAATTTGAAAATCTGAAGGAAGTCGAAAATCATTTAAATTCGTATTTTAATTCGAAACCACCAAATTGTTATAAAGCGGGAATCCAAAAATTGCCTAAAAGTTAGCAAAGAGTTCTAGATAACTATGGGGACTATATTTTATAATATGTAAAATAATATGAAAATAAAATTTCAATAAGACCTATGATGTTTAATATGAAAATAAAATTTCACTAAGACCTATGATGTTTAAAATAATGGTTTTCTTTCCGGACCCCTAATATATATATATATATATATTTATATATATATATATTAGATATATATATAAATTAAAATATATTTATATATTTTTTACCTAATATATATATATGTATATATATATATATATATATGTATATATATATATATATATATATATATATATATATATATATATATATATATATATATATATATATATATATATATATATATATATATATATATATATATATATATATATATATATATATATATATACATATATATATATATATATATATATATATATATACATATATATATATATGTATATATATATATATATATATATATATATACATATATATATATATATATACATATATATATATATATATATATATATATATATATATATATATATATATATATATATATATATATATATATATATATACATATATATATATATATATGTATATATATGTATATATATATATATATTATGTATATATATATATATATATATATATGTATATATATATATATATATGTATATATATATATGTATATATATATATATATATGTATATATATATATGTATATATATATATATATATGTTTATATATATATATGTTTATATATATATATGTATATATATATATATATATATGTATATATTTATATATATATATATATATATATATATATATATATATATGTATATATTTATATATATATATATATATATATATATATATATATATATATATTCAACAGTCTGTAGGGTATTTTTACTTAAACCATTATTTAAAAATATTATATTTTATTAATTTACGAAAAGTTTTATTTACATTATAAAAATAAATAACATATTATATACCATTGTTATTGATTCCTGGTTGTTGTTCGCCCGCTCAGATCTCGTATTTTTTAATACGTCATGCGATAATGACTCTTATTCAGCGCAAATAAGAACTAAAATAACACACAATCGCATATTCATCATTAATTAGGTCAAGTTCACTGCAGACAGCGTCGCACGCCGCGACAGCATGTTTACAAACTAAAATACACATTTTGACTTTTTAATTATTTAATAAAAAGTCCCGGCAGTTCTGGAACATTTTTCCAAAAATGCCCGGCATCCAAAGGGTTAATAATTAAATTTAACACTTTTCTATTATTAAATTTCGTTAATTTATTTTACATATTATTTTATATATTGAATAAAAAAATACTTCTTTCAATTCAATTGTAATTTAAAATTATATAACATCTGCTATATTCATTTACTTATAATATTTGTTTACGTCAATTGAACACGACTGAAAAACAATTTTTTTTCAAACAGAAATTTAAAAACTAAAAATAAAATCGATACATCAGGGTGAAATTTTATTTTCTATCGAGCTATCTTACATTTGTGGCAAATAGTACAGACTTGTACAGTGACATCATATATGTTAATAAGCATGAACACACACTGCCCTGATTATTCCTCAAAATGTTGTTTTGCTATCGTAGCGGTCGAGAAAATTCATCAATCTTTTCCTCAACATTGCTTCTTTGCTGAGAAACGAGTTTGGATGGTATCAGACCGTAAAGCTATATAGCAGTCGTTTGTTTACTCTACTCGATTCAAAGTTTCTTCTAATCTTTATCTCCGATGGCCGATATATCGCGGCGCTTGGCACCGCTCCCGATTATCGTCGATAAAAATAATGATATGATGTATTAGATATTTGGCATGGGCGTGAACCGTGTTGGTGGCTCGCTGTTTGTCCTTGGTCTCTCGCGTTCATTCCCATCTGGTTGACGAAACTCATTTGCCTTTTGACAAGCGTTAAAATGCTTTCGATATATAATGCACATACGTATGTCGAGAAAAGCGTAATAATTTTCCGCGAAAATCAAATAGACGTTAGGGGTTAGCCCGCGTGTGTAACTTACTGAGGTTCAAGTTTAATATTTGCGCGTGGTTATGTGTATGCCGTTAACGTTAAACTTTTCCGACTGAAAGGAAATTTATTTGCGTGTAAAATGATAAAAGTCAAGAGAAACGAAAACTTAAACGTTTCTATTATTTATCAATTATTATACGTACGTCTGAGTCACTACTCTATTCTAAGGCAAGAACATATTGATCGAAAATGTGTTATAATCTCTACTAAACGCTTTGTATACTCTTGCGAATGAACACGCGTTACTCGAAAACGGATAGAAGATGTAGAACAAGAAAGTGAAAACCATGTTAGCTGTACTTTTCTATGGAAGTCAAATATTATATATAATTTACGGTTAAATTGTATTAAAATACATGGTTAACATGTTCTTGCCTTTATTGTGTTATGACGAGAAATCTGTTTTATGAATATATGAATAAATTAGATAGGACATGAATTTATATTACATCTTATAGAATATTTGAGGTTATGCTATGATTTTCATAAAAATATAACACACATGTTTCTTGATTTATTTAACGAGCTTTTACTAAATGGGGATATAATACATAACATCTATGATATTTTGCTATATAATTGTTATATTTTTTATCTTTCTCGTTGAATTTTAAAAGCTGTTTTAATAGTGGCTTTATCGCAATATTTTTTTATATTTTTAGCAAACTGAAAATAATTTCGCTCATATTTTGTTCTTCAGAATCAGTGATATATGTATAATATTTGCTTTTGATTTCGGGTCTACAAACCATGTAATTAGAACGTCATCAGTTATTTCATCTCTGCTGAATAATGCCATTATACCACGGTTATTCAAATCTCCTAATGTATTCGACATCGTAATAATATAAGCAAATTATTAATTTAATAGTAAGACATAATTTCTAATAAACCAATTCTAAAATGTGCGAAATATAATGCCTTAAATATTATTATTGCATATAAGACATAAAATAGTTATCGGATATATTTTGATAATTATAATATTCTAAATTGGACGAAAAATTATTTCATCAGTATTTAGATCGCACGTCGCGCGAAGAGTGATTTAAGCCTTTTTGTCGCTAATAACCAAAAAACTTGTATTTTTGTTTTTAATTTAAAAAATAAGATATTGATACTTTTTTATGCCATTTTAATTTATTCATATAATAAGTATGTTATGTAATCAAGGCCGTTTTAAGATATTCGTAAATCTTAAGCACCTGTAGTGAAATTCATTTTATTCCTTCTTCCCTCTTAAAAATAATATACGTATATATAAAAAATATATATTTATTTAAACCGTATTATTGAAAAAAATAGGAAATAATTAATGAAAATTGTATTGTACATGTATATTCAAAGAAGACCCAGCTAGAAAATTTGCGTCAGCCGAGATAAAATCTGGACTATGCATAATAAGATGACCTTAACAAGGTATATGTCTCCACTCGAATGATTTCCGGGTATTTCATAAATAAGTTTATATTAATAGCTGGGCGAAATATTGTTGACAAAAGCAAGTATTAAACATTTTACTATTCAAAGTTCGTCCTTTACCTGTTTACCGACAGATAAGTTTCTTTTGAATCTCAGCAACATCACCTCTAACTTAAGCTGGTATAGATAATTTAAATTCATTGTCATTCATTATTAGTTTTGTTAGTTGATTGAATGAATATTGTTGTGCTCTGCTTATTTGTGACATTTTTAACAGTTATTAAAACACTGCAATTATTACGTCAAACAAAAACAATAACATGTATAGACATTATTTTTACTACACTTAAACGTAGAAACAGAATAGGTTGTTTATTAAGAAGAAACGATTTAGTAATGAAAATATCGAGTTACAATAACCGTACATTTAATAGTAATTTAATTAACATTTCATTTAAATAATGCTTGCTTAATATATAAACTTAATTCGGTGGTCTAAATTATTATTATTTTGTTTTCGCTTATGTGTTTATTTTTTAAGTGAAACTGTCGCTGAGTATTATGCCTAATGGATAAAGCGTCTCTATGTGTAACTGAACCTATAGATTAACAACATTAAATATTTAGGAATGTCCCAAACTTGCTAAGAAAAACAACAACGGATTTTTACTCGATCAATTGCTTAGAGCCCAGAAAGATTTTTTATTTGCTCATCCCGTATTTGCGTTTGCTAGTATTGTATAATTGCTGGTAGATTAGGTCGGTATGCAAACAAAACGGTCGATGATATTTGCAATTCGTGAATTTGTTTAATGTGCGACGTTATTTTTACATTTACTAATATAAAAGTTTACGATAAAATTGTTATGTTTATTGCTTCACATAGTTAAAAATGCCTACCTAAATATAAACTTTTAGCCGATTGGTTACAAATCAACTGTTGCACTACATTCAGTGCTCGATCGACCCAAAAACTTTTACAGTTTAATCACTGTAAACAACTTGTACGCGCTATTAGTTAACGATAGATCTAGTTTGTAAATCGGAAATGGTTACATTTTTTTTCTATTTACGCATTACACTTTCCTAATCAATTATTTATAATAATAAAAAAAACACTTAACAGTCATTAAGTGGTTATATGTATGTACATACGATAAAATTATATAGTTTCATTTTAATGCATTTTGATAATGGATCTAATAATACACAGATTTTTAAAATTTATTTGTTTTAGTGAAAAGGTGAATCCGTTTTATTAAATTAGTAGTACATTTTATATACTAATGAAAAAAAAACATAAGTATTCAATGTTAGGATGTATGATATGATTGATTCCTTGCTCTGTCATAATATCATATATTATATTTTATATCTCAGAACGAGATATATTTGACTTTATCCATTATCAAAATTGTCTTCAATATAAAAGTAGTTGATTCAAACTTTTGCACTAGTTATGATTTCGATAGATACCTCTTTTAAATGTATTGTTTACCGACGGTGTTAAATGGGTTTTTAGATCTGCTTCATGCTAAACACTATCATCCAGCGATGTTGCAGCAATCTCACAAATTGCCCTGACACACTCTTCGGCGATTTCTAATCGATCGCTTTTGCTAAAATTTCGCTTTCCGCTGCAATGGTGTTTACTCCGTCGTCGCATCGGAACCAGGTCGAACCGCTTCGGTTTTCTTATCGAAAAGGTTTTGGCACTTTGCCCGACATTTTCGTCCGCCGCCGCCGCGGATATTATTATGTTACGTTGCTTATTTCTAGCCTGAGTTTAATTTGCTAAAATGTGCTAAGTTACGGCGAGCGACTTTAATTTATAAGCTTTGAGAAACTCTTTGATTTTCGCAATCGAAATGAGACCGGTACTATTTGTTATGCACATATTGGACAATCACGAATGATGTTTCTCTTGGCGTTGGAGTAAAAATCAATTTATATATCGAACAGCTTAGGAAGATATATGAGAATTGACATTAGGCTGTGAAGGATGACAAGGCAGCTTTATGCACATAAATTCCAAATATATTTATGGAGCAGTGATTATTTAAAAAAATAATACTTCATCCCGATAATGTTGCTAGACTTCGATAGCTTATGTAAAATATTGGCGAAGAGAAACAGGCCCACACGAAGCGATTGTTTATGTCAATGAAAGTTAAATAGTATATATAGAGAAGATATAATTAGAACAATATGATACACGCTGTGAATGTATGTATTCTATACTTTTATTTACCAAACACGTATGCCGATAAAATAATATACATATTTGGCTAGACGTTTATGTATAATTAGCGTCGCTTCCGATCTTTACAAAATTCATATTTTTTTAATTAAAGTAGTTTATAATATATCGAGCATATCTTCTTTTATAATTACTTCTGCAGAAACAAAGGAGTGCCTGCTACACTTTACAAGCTCGCTACTATAAAGTCGCATTAAATATACCAAAAAGCCGTATGCGGCTCGCGATCCGCTATTTGCCCATGTGTGATATATATTATTAATTTAACTAGCATATTATTACGCAAATAATACTTCTAAATTATTAATATTTTTTCGTTTATTTAATTAATATATTTTTTTAAATATTTATGAAAAATAATGATAAAGTGGATGAAATATGGATCTATAATACTAAGTTAACATTAGAAAATGTTCATATTTGATTTTTAAATTGTCTGTTACAAAAACACTGTTTTTTTTATTTTAAAAATTCTCCACGAGTAAGAAATAACTCATTCTGCGGTTACAATTTAATACATTAAAATTATAAATATAATACGTATACATTTAGAAAAATATAATGTGTCATGTGATTGACCGTTTCTTTTTTAAGTTTGGTTGTTTGCAAGATGCCATTGGTTGTTATCTTGATTTAAGTTTTGTCAAAATAATTTCTCTTTTTAAATGTCATATTGTCTATATTGAACATTTATATTTTTGTAAACGCGATATAAATACGGAAAATTCTCGACTAAGCTGGCTTTTAATTTATAACTTTTGTATCAAAATTATGTGTTTAAAGTGTGCCAATTTTTGCATATTCCTGGTTTTTACATGGTTTAAAATTACTCTGTAATTATGTTGAGTAATTGTATCGCATGATAAAACTAACCCAAATATTTTTGCAGGGTAGCTCCAATCTACACAAAATTCGCGAACAACTTGAAAATAATGTTTGATCGACGACAGGCATATTAATATTGTAACGAAATATTTCTCTAATGTTTGTCAGAAAATTACTCGAGCATCATTAATCAGAACAAACGGTGGGCTATCCGTCCCTTGCGGAGTTATTACACTTGTATAGAGCGCACGCGACATTTCGGAATTGAAAATGTCACGTGAAGAATGGCCACTTCGCAAAAGGTTAACTCATACAGAATTCGTGTTGTATTATGTACACCGAAACGTGTATAATAATAATAATATTCGCGTATAGTGTTTATATGGAAAGTTTTCGATAAAGTTTCGAGCGCGTCATTTACATAAAGCAATTTCTTCCCCGCGTAAAAATATGACCGAGAAAAAATAACTCGCAACGAAACGTGACGCAGACGCCTGTAGGAGTTCACGGCTGAAAAACTGCGAAAATTAGCTTGAAACTCGAATTAATTGCTTTTATATAAGCGCAATCGATGAAAAATTGAAATTCGTCAATTCAATCTTGGAATGCTACAATTTTTTAATTATTTTCTTTTGAAAGGCTCACTTGAATAAACGGAAAAGTAATTTATATTATATGATTTTTCTTTCGGAATTAATAACCTTATAATAAATTTTATTTTTCAATGTCTAATACTAGTGATAATAATTGGATTTTTTATTCGAAGTTTAGAAATAATTCAAATGTGTTTCCGGTCTAATTTATTTTATATCGTTTTAAGCGTGTTACTCAGTTTTATTGTCAAAACATCAATGAAAAGCTTAACTAATCGACAATAACTCATGTATGCAGTAGTTTAATTTAACAGCTGACCCACATATTATACATAACCGTCTAAGCTAGTGCAATTTAAATAGTTTTCCGCGAATTACTTAGTAAAATTAAATAAACAATATACATAAAAGCTATTTTAATACATATGTATAAGATATTCTCTATACATATAATATTATTAAAGCATTTTCAAAACCGAATATGTAATTAATCATCACGATATTCATCCGTGAGATTAGGAAAATCTGGTGTTCGGATTTTCCGGACACGAATTTTGCGGACGAAAACTTTCCGGGTACTGATTATTCCGGACATTGATTTTTCCGCACAGTATTTTTGCGAACGCTGATTATTTCGGAAAAAAACATATTTTAATATTATATTAAAAAAACAAATATGGATCGTTGAATTTTTAACTACGGAATTCAATGTAGCAATCAACTTGAATTAAATTCAATAAAACTAGATTTTTACTTCGTGAAAAAACGTTTTATCAGCTTTTCAAAATATCCGTTGTTGTTATTTTGATTATTTTTATAACATTTTTATCTAAAAACGGATATTTAAATGTTAAATAAAGATTGATTAGGACTTTTTGGCTGCGATTTTTATGAAAATGAAAAATGGCAAATTTCGGATGTGATCAACAAATAAAAATTGCCGTGTACACAGATTCAATGCAGGCTAATTTTTTACGCTTTGATTTGTGCTTTTACCGACAAAGTCATTCCCAAATATGCGCCCAAAGATTATTTTTATTATACGTATTATTATGTATTGAATAATGCGGATGACAACTTCGTGCGCGTCTTAATTACCTTTTTCCATTATTGAAAGTGGCATTTTTGTCTAAATCCGTTCTAAAGGATCGTCATAAAACGTTGAGTGACATGTAATAAAATTAATCCCACGCGTAACTTCAAACATTACTTTTATTGTGTTGCCTAAATGACCTATTTCCATTACTACATAGTTTACGTTACTTTTATGAAATTAATCTTTTATTATTTTATTTTGAATATCATTTTTAAGAACTAATAATTTAGAAAGTTTCCTAGCTAAATAGAATTTGACTTTATGTGGTCACATCCAAATCAATTGAAAACATTTTTATTAGAATTTAGTCCATTTGTTGAAAAAATACGATCCATTGTTAATTGAATGTTTTCTGAAAATCAATCTGGGAAAGAATTTTGCAAAATCATTAATGATTAGTAAATAGTACAAAGTAGGGATTATTTTTATAAGAACACTACTTGATAGATAAAGAGATGACGGATTCATCAACTGATCCAGAAAGTCCTTGTCCGTAAAAATCTGCCCGCAAAATTCGTGTCCGGAATAAATATTTTTTGTCCAGTTATAATCAATGTCCGGAAAATTCCTGTACGCAAATTTATGTGCGGAATAATCTTGTCCGGAAAAATCATCAAACAGGAAAATCTTTCTAAACCTTAATTGTGGTGATCGATTGAAATTATTATTAAATAGTAATCATATGTGCTGTTTATTTTTATAAATATATCTATTCATACGTAATATTTTCTTATATATTCGAACAATACGTATTTAAAAGACCTGTTTCTATATCATGTTAAAAATAGAATATAACTACGTCTTTCTCCAAGCTGAGTAATCTCCGCAGTACAGATTAGAGATTCTGTCTCGATTCGTCCCGGTAAATATTTTCCGGTCTTGATGCCCGGAAATCTAATATTTTAATTATTTAATAAATATAAATATTTTGCATTCACTGGTCTAATTATTGATGACATCCCCAGGTATTACTGTTTTGATAGACAAAGACCACCCGACACGCAGCAAGTTCTTTACAAGATTACCGGCATATAAGATTTCTTTCGAACCTCAGCAACATCATTCAAAAGCTTGTGAATTAAGTTGCATCGAAGTGATTTTTGATTTGTATTCCATTTTTTAAATAATGTGTGTTAGATTAATCAATGTAAATATTTGAGATAAAATTTATTTCTCTTTATTTTTTACGATTTAAAGTTGAGTTATTTCTGCATTTATGCACGTACGACATGTGCTTTTTAGTGAAATAAAATTTAAAAAATACTTTATTTTTTCAACCATGTTAAACATTCAGGAATTCCCGGGAATGATTTTGAGTTGCATGTTCAGATATTCAGAAACCCTAGTACGGATGCAACGAAAATATATCTCACTTTGAACGCTTATAATAAATTTCAAAACATATGAACACTACATCAATTGATATACTATATAGTCATATTTTATGAAATAAAACTGAATTTTGTATAAATTTATTTCGCCACGCGCTGTTTAATGTTGATTTCCAGGACCATAGTCGATGACGAATACCTGAAAGATGGGTTAAAATTTCATGTGAACCCTAATGTTTTTTTTATTGAAGATCGGATTTAGTGATTTTTATATAATTAAAACTCCGATCGATTAGGATTTCCTATATTTTCCTAAACTCACTGATGAATAAAATCATGCATCATGACATATTGATTGTAAGCTGTTTTATTAGTTTATTATTAATATAATATATATTCTAAATCAGCTTTGAGTATAATTATGAATTAATTCCTTTAAAAACACGTCTATATTTTAATTCTCTGCTACTCAAGAAAGGCGAAGCTTTTATATTTATTATAATTGAAACATTTATGAATTATTCCGCTACATACCTTTCTTCGCACAT